>NW_022991959.1:0-106931 GCF_902827175.1 Gymnodraco acuticeps | reverse complement strand
TCAGCCTCTCGAGCGCACGAGAAAGTTACCGGTGCGCCAAGTAGGAAGTGGAGCACACAGGAGACAACCGTTTCATTGCAGACTGTTATGTTTATGTGGGGAAATGGCAGTGCATACATTATTTGAGATATATTTCAAACTCAGACTTAATTTTAAGGACATTTCGGCCAGGGGTGTAGACGTGTAACGTGTAACTCAGCCTCTGTGAAGAGCAGCACCAGAGCGCAGAGAGCTGTGCCTTTTACGCACCGCCTTCACTGTGTTTACCTTCATTAGAACAGCTTAAGAGCGACTTCAGGCTGCAACGTTTTAATCACACACACACACACCTTTACACACATCGAACTGCCCGATTACTCCCCCTATTACTCGTTTTATGAAGGAGATGTCCCTAATATGTCCCTAATGACGAGTCGCCACTGATGCTTGTTATTAACAATCTAGAAATGCATGAAAATGTTTTTAGGATGATTTAGTTTTATTTTGTGTCTAACTTTCTATTGCTGGGAAATGAGGGTGGAAGTGAATCCCTCCCTTGTCTCTCACCGCCCTCCCTTTTCCCGTTCTCCCAGACTCCTCTGGAGTCATATTCAAATACATTTCAATAAAAGAAAAGGGAATTATAATTTAAAGGGATTATTTAAATTCACTAATGTTAGGGTGCGCACAACCAAGCGAGGTTTTTGTATTTCCGTTTGTGGGATGAAGCTTTGGAACAGTTTGAATGAGGAGCTCGGGGGATGTCCTAACGTAAAACTCTTTAAAAAAAGGTATAAGGACATGATTTACAGGGATTACATTGTTTAACCATAACTGGGTGTTTACGTTTTATTTGTTTGTTATTTTATCTTTTCTTGATTACCATTTACCTCGTTTATGTATTTGCTTATTTAGTTGTTTGTTGTTATTATGATTTTGTTTTTTAATAACAAATGTATTTTGGATGTTAGCAAAAGAACTTCACATTACTCAAACTCTGATTGTTGTTCATCTTCATGTCTCCTATTCGCTAGGTGGCAGTGTCACGAAACACTAGGGTCCTAGGAATGCGGTCCCTGGACTGCAGTCCTGAAACTGCAGTCTCCGGCATTGCAGGAACATGCTATGAGAGGCTTCTCAATTCTTAAATGTCCCCTCCTCGACTCCTATCCTCGAGACTTAGTCCCGCTCACAGGAGATGCGAGCGGAGGACTGAGGAGGGGAACCGAGGAGAGAGGAGGGGAAGCAACAGGCGGTTAGAGAAAGGAGAACTCCTCTCCTCTGAGCGGTCATTTTAAAGAGACGTCCATTAATGATGACAGGAGGCACAGCAGCCCTCTGTCTGATGGACAGATGTGTTCATGACCACTTATATATTTACTTTGATTCATTCACAGTGCGGTATAATGAGACAATAACAGGCTACCTATGCGGACACACACATATGTATATATTTATATACAATGTCAAGTATGAGAGCACTCTCATAATAACGTAACTCAATCAGAGACTGGATATATCCCCCCCCCCCCTCTCTTGCTGGTCGGTGAAATGGGGAATTGAAATTATGGGCCAAAAGTTGTATTTGCAAGTATTAAAAGTAAGCATAGGACACCAAACCAACTGAGACTCGTCTGTCCGCCGCATCTACGCACTGCACAACACACACACCTACACACTGTACAACACACACCTACACACTACAACACACACACACACACTGTACAACACGCACCTACACACTGTACAACACACACACACACACACTACACACACACACACACACACACACTACACACACACACACACACACACACACACACACACACACACACACACACACACACACACACACACACACACACACACACACACACACACACACTGTACCACACGCTCCTAAAGCATAATCAGCCGTTGTGTATTTTATTATGTGAAGCACTAAATGGTCTTCGAAAAATATCGACTCTTTGTTTGTAGATATCTACTAAACTAAAGCAAATAAAGAGAGTAGGCCTGTTATACTGAGTGATATATATTTTACACACTGCTCTGCTTTCTGCACGGACCTCACAGCTGTTCTCTCTAGAGGCTTCGCAATACTCAAATTTCCCCTCCTCGACTCCTCGACCCTCCGGTAGTGACCCGGAAATGAATTTCAGCGCGCCATGTTGAAGGACATCTCATTTCTCTAAATGCACACCGAGGATCGAGCGTCGAGGAGGCTCTCTGGAGGAGCTATAACCGAGGAGACACTGATGGTTCCTCCACGGCTCCTCCGCGGATGCATTTCCAGGAACGGTGGAGTCGTGACGCACGGCCGGACTTATCTCAGCCAATGACAGCTCTGCATGCATCCCCTGGATATTATTTTAGAAACTGCTTTCATCACGTCACGATGTTTCCAGTGAGAACAGCTGTGAGGTCCTTGCAGAAAGCAGAGCAGTGTGTATAATATATATCACTCAGTATAACAGGCCTACTCTCTTTATTTGCTTTAGTTTAGTAGATATCTACAAACAAAGAGTCCATATTTTTCTAAGACCATTTAGTGCTTCACATAATAAAATACACAACGGCTGTAGCCTGACTATGCTTTAGGAGCTGTAGGTGTGTGTGGTACAGTGTGTGTGTGTGGTACAGTGTGTAGGTGTGTGTTGTACAGTGCGTAGATGCGGCGGACAGACGGGTCTCAGTTGGTTTGGTGTCCTCAGCTTACTTTTAATACTTGTAAATAAAACTTTGGCCCGTAATTTCAATTCCCCATTTCAGCGACCAGAGAGAGGGGGGGGGGGGGGGATATATCCAGTCTCTGATTGTGTTATTATGAGTGCTGAGCTCTCATACTTTAAATTGTATATATTTATATAAATATATTTGTGTGTGTGTGTCCGCATCTGTAGCCTGTTATTGTCTCATTATACCGCACTCTCAATGAATTCAAAGTAAATATGTGGGGGAACAATGTTCAGCTGATCTAACAGAGATACAGTGCTATGACAAAACACTCGACAGCTGATGCAGCTGTTGCCACGTAATAATGAATGGATGTCTCTTTAAAATGACCGCTCAGAGGAGAGCAGTTCTCATTTCTTTAAACGTCTGCTGCTTCCCCTCCTCTCTCCTCGGTTCCCCTCCTCGGTCCTCCGCTCGCATCTCCTGTGGGCGGGACTAAGTCTCGAGGATAGGAGTCGAGGAGGGGAAATTTAAGAATTGAGTAGCCTCTATTGTAAACATCGCGTCGCGATGAAAGCAGTTTCTAAAATAATATCCAGGGGATGCATGCAGAGCTGTAATTGGCTGAGATAAGTCCGGCCGTGCGTAACGCCTCCACCGTTCCCGGAAATACATCCGTGGAGGAGCCATCAGTGTCTCCTCGGTTAGAGCTCCTCCAGAGAGCCTCCTCGATGCTCGATGCTCGATCCTCGGTCCTCGGTGTGCATTTAGAGAAATTAGATGTCCTTCAACATGGCGCGCTGAAATTCATTTCCGGGTCACTACCGGAGGACCGAGGAATCGAGGAGGGGAAATTTAAGAATTGAGAAGCCTCTATTGATTCATTCTAGTGAGCCGAGAACGGGAGCTCCAGGGGAGGGGCTTAAGGGGCGCATGCTCTGTGAGCGCACATATGGGTTCTTCTGCTCTGACAGCCAGGCATGACGGGTAATCTGTGACGTTTCACTTTCTCAAAAGTTGGGCCATTTTGTCCTCATGCCCCAATGAGCAGCTCTCATAGGAAAGAACGAGTCCCCGCCTCCCCAACCCAGTCTCACGGCATTTCGTGTTCACCAACACGATTTTTAATCTATTGATTCATGTTCACCAACACGATTTGCCCCTTTTTTACGTGTTGCACAGCACGATTTTAAAAGCAATGTATTTATACTGCCTGCAGCACGTCTTTTTCTCCGGTCGGGTCGTGGGAGACCGGAAGCTGTGTGGTTCATAAAAACATGTTCTTACTCAATATCAAGCCACAATTATTGCTTTTATTTTAAATCGTATAATTTCGGACTTTTGTTGCCGTCTGTGAGGAAAATAAATGGGGCTCAGAGCCTCAGAATACGGAAATCTGTATTTTAAAAAAAACGTTTCCTTCTAATTCGTTATTCTTTTCAAAATAACACACTGTTATTTACTCACTAATAACACACAATTATCCTTGCTTTTATTTATTGGTTTAATTCCATAATCTCTGGCTTTTTTGGCATCCGTCAGGAACTGAATTTCAAAATAAAAATAACCGGAAACAGACGTAGGCCTATAAGGGACATTTCGAGCATCATTGCGATTGTCAACATTTCTGAGTTTAGGATGGCCGAAGACACTACACTACCCATAATCCCCAGCTATCGTTTAGGACTACAGTCCCAGTAAGGTTACGAGAGCGTCAAACAGCTGTTTGAAATGGAACGAAACCACGCCAGACTATCCAAAACTGGAATCGAACGCCCCCCCCAGAACTACACATGCTGGCTATTGTGTTTCGCAAAATGTTCTATGGGACGTCTCTACTGAACGTTTTCCTTTTTCCCACAATTAGAAGTTGCCAGTATTAAACACATTGGTGTTATCAAATGTAAAACATATAATTAATAAATGGGTGAAAATCGCTTGTGTCCATAATGCGCAGCATTAATATATACCCACATGACAGCTCATTGTTACTTTGTAGTTCTACTCCACTACAATTCAGAGGTTAACCTGGTATTTTTACTCCACTGCATTTATTTGAGTTACTTTGCAGATTCTGATTAATTATGTGAAATATAAACAACCCTTAAATCAGACTTTAGTTACACCTGAGTAAAATTCAGGTAAGGTGATTGTCAAGTGCCAACAATCAGGAGAGATATTTGATAGTTGGTGCTTGAGAAGACTAAACATGTATCTGCAATTGACATGAATGGAAACGAGTAATAAAGTATATTCATTACTCGTTATTCTCTACTAATAGTTAATTAAAGACTGTATATTATGGCTATTTTGCACATCCCTTTCAAGATTTCAAGATTTTCTAAGGTTTATTGACATATCATATACACAACTACGGTGTAGTTATGCAATTAATGAAACACTTGGGTCACAGGTTCCTCAACAGTGCATTACAAGACATCTATCAATATGTGTGTACCTCCACCATTAAACTGTCCTATTCTGCACATTTCTTATTCTATCTACATACATAAGAGTATAATTAATATGTATAATATCAGTTAAAATAAGTGCTTCAACATAGTTCATATTGCAGGAAAGCAATATATTAGACGTTAAGTACTTTGTCAGGCTTAATATTTATCTGTAGATAGATACCCCCAAAGTTTTTTTCTTATTTAAAAGAAGACCTTAATCTGTTATTTAATGTTTTAAATAAAGGTTAATTCGTTTTTCTGTTTTGCACCTCCTCCTATTAATATCTTTGTACATTCTGCACTAAACTGTTTTATTGTAGAGATCATTTATAGTATCTTCTTGATTTTTTATATTCTATATTTATACTTTCCCCCTATGAAAGTATGTACTCTTAATATTTTGTTAATCAAATAAAACACAATAATTCAATAACGTGCTTTAACCACTAGGAGGTGCACACAAGGCCACAGCCATAATAACTTTGTATTATTAGTGTAGGACACTTGTGTTTTCGTACAACATCTGAAGATGTGTAGTTTTATGCATGCTTTCACATAATTTTACAGCATATTGCTATACTATTTCAGACTCAGTATTTACATTCTTACATTCAAAGAAAATCAGTAATATCTTTAAAAACTACAGTCCTTTTATATCAGCTGTGCACCGTTATGGTGTAAATATAACCTATCTGTGAATTAGATCAAATGTAAAAGTCAGCCGAATTAGTGTTGATACTGCAAGGAGACGTATTGTGTGAAGAGAAATTGAAGATGTTGTTTAATTGTTGAATATATTTATGATCCACGTCAAGTATTCAGTTTCGGCGGCATTTTCTCAGTTTTTCCAAAGGTCTTCTCATCAGGGCTCTATAAATAAAGAACTACGGCAGATCTGTAATATACAATGCAGCCGAACCGTGTATTACAATGCCGTTATGTGATGACTTTCAAAGAGAAAAGCAAGAGCGCTCGGAATTAAGTATTATTTTATTCTTTTAAAATGTTTTCCGGATTTCATATCATATAAACACCAAATCCCAGCATGCATTGCGGCTAAAACATCCAATATGCGAGCTTAAAACCATAGCTGAGGATCTTGGGTAATCGCTGGAAATGCCTACGTCTGTTTCCGGTTATTTTTATTTTGAAATTCAGTTCCTGACGGACGCCAAAAAAGCCAGAGATTATGGAATTAAACCAATAAATAAAAGCAAGGATAATTGTGTGTTATTGGTGAGTAAATAACAGTGTGTTATTTTGAAAAGAATAACAAATTAGAAGGAAAAAAGATTTAAAAAATACAGATTTCAGTATTCTGAGGCTCTGAGCCCCATTTATTTTCCTCACAGACGGCAACAAAAGTCCGAAATTATACGATTTCAAATAAAAGCAATAACTGTGGCTTGATCTTGAGTAAGAACATGTTTTTATGAACCACACAGCTTCCGGTCTTCCTCGACCCGACCGGAGAAAAAGACGTGCTGCAGGCAGTAGAAATACATTGCTTTTAAAATCGTGCTGTGCAACACGAAAAAAAAGGGGCAAATCGTGTTGGTGAACACGAATCAATAGATTAAAAATCGTGTTGGTGAACACGAAATGCCGTGAGACTGGGTTGGCCTCCCACGCTGTATCCAGTTCTTATATACATCCATGGTTGGACGGAAGAGCACAGCGGTTCACAATTTGCAATTTCATTGTATCATTGTTTTATTAAACACTGTTAACTTGTAAATAAGCTTCCTGGACGCTTTTCAGCTAATCCTAACTCAGAGATAAAATACCCTACACTACGCATTACTGTACTAGCTACTTAATATTACTTTATTCATTGGTGAAAGTAAAGTTTTAGTTAGTCACCACCTTGTACGACCACAGAGAAGTTTGGCTGTCTTTCTCAAATACGATATGATAAGATGTGCTTTATTGATCCCAATCTGGGATATTGAAAACATATACATGTTGAAATACCAATTTACAGTTAACAAAATATAAAGCAGGATAGTATACACATTATATAAATATGCAGTTTGGACAGTTTTTATATTAACCCCATAGCTGCTGCCCTTATCACTGCTTCTAAATGTGTATTCACCAATCCCCTGTCTAGTTAGTATTTGCTTTGACATGTATGTTATTGTACATATATAAATGCATTTATTTAACAGTTTTAGTCTCCATATATAGTATTACCTGTATGTTGTTCTTGGTTGAAATATACAAATGGTACATATTAACCTCACAACCTTGTGTTCGGTTTCATTGCTTATCACTTCCATATATTGTTTACACTAGTGTTATTTTGTGTTAATGTTGTAGTTTTCTTCGTGCTGAACACCATGACTCTTTTCTCTGCCGCAGCCCAATCCCCCCGCAGGGATCAATTCCTTTTTACTGGAGCTCATATTGTGTTTGGATATTTGATTTGAAACCAAACGCTGAGCAGAACCAGAGAGCAGGAACTCGTTTGTTGCGTTGAATTCAAAGTCTTCCTCTGTGGTGGAGACCCTTGATCCTCCTGAGTGTAACCTTCCCTGTCAACACGTGCTGAAGTTGTGACGTCAGTGCTCGGCTTTGATCAGCGTGTCAACAGGTTTATCTCTCGCTTGCAAAAGCCAAAGATAGGAGAAAGAGCGACACGATAATCTGAAGACAGCATTTTCTGCAATTAATAGGGCGTTCTACATCTTTAGTCTGGGTTAGCGCTAAGAAAACAGAGTGTTTGAGTCGGCCACGGGAGGTTATTAAAATGAAAAAGAGTCCAGAAACCCATGGCAATCCATCTCCAAAACCTGACTGTGGACTCAATGTTTGATTCATAATCTCCTGGTGAATAATCTCCTTTGCTGTAGAGTGGGTGTCAGTCAGATTGAATCCTGACCTTGTTATGAATAATGCCGCAGGGCATTTAGGGTTAAATACAATGGCAAAGAAAAGCCTTTATGATTCTTAGGACCTAAATTCACTCTGACATCACACTGTTTAATGAGTGATGGTGCGTCCCTGGCAGGGTTTGAGCTGTTTCATTGATTCTGCTGTGTTTCCTTTGGTTGTCTTTGTGTACTTGACAATATGTGAACTGTGGCAGCAATTAGGATCCCTTAAAAGTAGGGAGTATTGGCTCTGGTGTGCATACGGGATTCACACATTGATTTATTATCCAATACGACATTAATTAAATGTTTCTGTAAACTAACCTAGTAGAGATGTTCTCTTTTCATTAGTTAAAGGGTGGTAAATAAAACTCATGAAGACCTCATGGCAGATATTTGATTTTTAGCCTCACAAGTGATGTTTTTCTTTTTTACTTTTGGCGGGGGCAAGTTAAACCCTGCCATGTTTATTTGGGTTTCCATTGCATTTACATTTCTTAGATTAAATGCATGAGTTGTATTAGGTCTGGTCTCAGAATGACCATCTCTTGCTCATTTGCTGCTTCAAATGAAATGCCTTTAAATAACAAAATAATGGGGTACTTCCAAATGTTCATAGGAAATACCATTAGCTTATCACCAGACAGAGGAGCTTCCTAATCCGCAGGGAGGCAGAGGAGCAAACAGCTCACCTATAACAGGTTAACAACAGTTTTTATCTGCAAAGCTACAGTTTGTGATTGGAGGACGCTTATATGATCACCTGGTTACATTTTATTCAAGTCTTTTTAGTCCCAATTTTTCTCCTTTTAGATTTCTTACAGATTTGTAACTAGCTAGCGTTAGCCAACACACTTTAGCTTCACTGTCCTTCAGATATGCTAGGGTCCGTGATGTCACCCATAGGATTCTGCAGAGTTGCCGAGAAGCCCTTAGTAGGCGGAGTCGGCCACTAACGGCTCGACAGTGACGTCAGAGTTCAACTCCCAAATAAGGGCAAAGAGGCGGAGCCGAGGCGGGACCTGCTGCCACCGAGCTGGAAGTTCCAGAGCTAGCTGAAGCTACCAAGCTAAGCTAACATGCTCCCGATCTGCACACTGCCGTCACATTTTACGTTTCTAAGGTAAGCGGACATGAAACTATAAATAATAATCTAAGTTATTGAGTTTTTAGCATAATACTTCAGAATCTTAAAATCCCTTAACGTTTGTATGCAATTGTGCTAAATTCAACACTGGAATCAAGCAAATATTAATATGTTTGCATGACATTAGTTATTTATATTTTGATATCACTTAATTATACGTTTAATACATATAAGTCAAGCTAAGGTACATGTGATGGTAGCTAGTTAGTGCTCTTACCTGTGAGGCCTCCTCCAAACAGCATAATAACCAGACTGTATCATTAAAACTAAGTACCAGTTCTAGATCCTTGACTTTAGACAAACAATTCAAAAGACAAAATGTATTTAAAGACCCATCTTTATTTGAATGTGCCTCTTAACCTGAGATATTAGTTATACAGTAATAGTATTGACAATCTAAAAAAACTGAGCAACTCAACAGTCAACTGTATGTTTCTTATTGTCTAAAGCATTTATTATTTTCATTTTTCCCCTCTCATATTCAGTGTGGACGGATTGAGACAGCGTGGTGTCCAGAGAGCTGCAGAGACTTCAGGGAGAAACCTCCGTGTGATGGACGTCCTGTCTGTTGGTTTGGAGAGGACTGAGGGTCTTTCCTCTGTGAGGAGGACCAGGCCTGATGGAGGAGCCCATGCTGGGCATAGCTGATACCAACTGCACAGGCCTAGTCTGTCACTTTATTTGACTAAATGTGTTTACTTATACATTTAATAGGTTTACACCTTATGTCCATATGTGCTTTTTTATTTAAAACATTTGATTAACTTTTGGTTCACATTTCAATAAATTGTATTTGTATTTGCACTCCTTTTGTCCATTATTCTTACTGAAAATGTTAGATTACACATTCACATCTGACTGAAGATTAGCCCCATTTATTTGAGACGTTGCAAACTCTGCGGTACAAGGCACAGGTGATGTGAAGCTCATAAAGTGAGGCAAATAGAAATAATCAGCTGATGGAGTGTAGATGTGGACATAGCTGCATTCGATCAGCCGACTGTGTTTTCACAATAAAAGTAGTTTCTTAGTGAATGTCCTGTACTGGTCTTAAAATCTCATAACATCAGCTTTTAATGTTCCTCTTGGATGTTCTTCTTGACCCTCAGAGAAGGAGAAAATGTCGTGTCTTTCAGGCATGTCCTTTCCTAACAAAAATGACAGGAAACATAAAACATATTATTGCAGAACAAGTGTGTTATTTATGAAAGCAGTGTGTTTGTGTGTTTAGGGGCTGTAGATATAATTATTTTGTAATTGTAATGTTTTTTTTTATTTCAACAGTGAGCTACAAAGACAATCAGATTATGAATGAACAGTATGAAATTCATCAACATTGAAATATATGTTATTATCAACATAATATGTAACTGTTATCAAAACGTAGTGCAACTGTAGAAGCTTGCTCTGTTGTCTCACTGAAAGAATAACTTTTACCACGTTTTTTCAGACAATATTGAGAGATAAATAGTAGCAGTTCTCACTATGTGTTAAATATCTTTGCCTTCAATACATCAAATTAGAAAGCTGACAAAGTCATATTGCTAAATATCTAAATGTAACTTTTTGCATGGAAAAAACCCTCAACTTCACTGATGTGTAGGTGATCTAGTATTTAGTATTGTTTAATGGAATGTATATCAGTGTATTCAAGTCAATACTTCATTTATTTAAACCAATATCTTTCTTGATTATTTGTACAGTATGAAAAAAGAGTATTTGTACCTGTGCTGAAGTTCACTGCTGTGAGGAGTCCAGTTCTGTCTCTCACTCTCTGGTCCAGCCTGTCTGCATCACCTGGACACCTTAAACAAACAGATATATATATATGTAAAGTACCATGTGTACAAACAATATAACTGATTCTCTTCTGTTGAACATGTTGGATTGTGTATTGTCCGAGTCAGGGTCCTTTTTATTTTACTGTAACTTTGGAAGTTGTGTTACCAATGCTTACTGTTTATTTGATACCCATTTGGTAATGCAATTAATAAAAACAACAAGGTCTGGGTTCGTTCTTCAGATGACTGTGACGTTAACGTGTAAACTCAATAATGAACTCCAGCTCAACCAACCATATTGTAATGTCTAAGTAATCATCTTGAAATATGACATTAATAATTGTAATATACACACATCTTATTGTGAGGTTGATTTCACATACACTACTTCGACGTTAGCTTGTCTATATACTTGAGCATAGCCAATTTAAAGGAGACCTATCATGCTATATTTAAATGATATAGTGTATGACCATACCTATATAAGGTATATTTATACATTTTATTTTTCAAAATACCAAACAGATCATTTTTTAGCCATGCCTCGTTTCGCTCATTTTCGCTCTTTTCCGAGCCTGTCTTTGAAAATTCTGAGCAGCAGCTGACCACGCCCCCCTGCAGAAGAGCGGGGCATGAGCCGGTGAGAGTCATGTTACCATGCTTGCTGTGATTACGAGTGTGGAATAAACATGTCATCTCAGAGCAATGCATGTGTTCAAGCGTATTATCAATTTGATCCAGAGACTGACCCTGAAGCAGCGGAGGTTTTGGTGGAGGTGCAAAGATCTCGGTTGCAGCAGGACGTTTCTGAATGGTTAGTTGACAAGCTGTTGTTCCTATTTATTTTTACTCTGTTACGATGATTGCTACTTATTCCGTTCATATTTTGGCTAATTAGCAAGAATGCAATGTGTACAGTTTATAACTTAGAGCTTGTAACGCAAAAACAGCGATACATATATATATTTATAAAGGGAGACATTCATATTTTCAGCATATATACAATGGCCTTATTGCGTTTATTAATAGTTTACAGCCCTTTTCTTCCAACATCGTGCAACAACCGTTGGAAAGTTCAATAACTTAGGGTGATAAAAAGTATAACTCCAACAACACCTCAGTTGTCAGCAGTGTGTGTAGTTTCATGTGTTTTTAAAAGCTCAGTTATTGACTTCTTTCTACAGGTGTACATGTGCAAATTGCGCCACGATGCCTTCTGAACCGGAGAATGTGTGCTGCATGGAGATACCACAGGTAACATTTTTGATAGCTTCACTAAGTTGTCTGTTTAGAGAATGCATTTTTAACATGTCATTCAATATGTTTATCACACTAGGTGTCAAGACGGATGCAGGAACTTGAGGACTCTGTAACCTGTATGGTGGACCATCCTGGATTGGAGCCTGTGTGCCTGAATGTGTTCTCCCTGCAGAATGCATTGAATATTTACAGAGCTGAACATGGTGGACTACAGTTGAGGCAAATAGAGCAGTGAGTGGTTTGTTTCTTTTGACTGAAATTGTAAAACGAATGCTAATATTGTTCATGGAAATAAATACTGGTGTATATGGCTTTATGCAATCTTTCATTGTACATGGACTATTATATATATATATATATTATTACACAGCAATGGCATAACACACCCATGTGTACGACAAAAAAAGTCCACACACAACCTTATGCTTTTGAAATCAGAATATTCTTTACCCATCCAAACATGAATAATCACGACACATTTGATATCAACTCGGAACTTTATTGTCAAAATCAACGGTTCTTTGAACCCATAAAAAAAAACGAAATGTACTTGTATTTTGTATAAATGACACAATATATTTTTTTAATGATTGCAGGCGTCACAGGTATCTAGCCTACAGAAGCTTTGTGAGCTGGTGCTGGGGCTTCCTTGGACGCAGGATCAGAGTGGTGATTCCGGCCTGCGTTGTCCTCAGGATTCGCAGAGAGTTTCCTGATCCGCGAAATGTGTATGTTGGGTTCAGACGGCAGCCAAATTGAACCGTGTAGCATACCCGGAGATGACCTCCTCCCTGTCAGGTCGCTCATATTGGGAACACAGGTCCTCTGGGATGGGTATCTTCAGAAGCTCCTGTGTGAATGGTGCAGGGTCCACAAAGACTTGGTCGAATATGAGGTCCATCAAGTTGGCCACGTAGCCTGTGCAATATTAAAAAAAGCACAACAAAAAATGTGGTTTAGATATGCATGTAAAAAACTGAAAGTTCTTTCTAATTTTTTTATTTTATATTTGTAAATAGTTGTATAATAAATATTTTAAACACTTACGGAATGTGGGGTCAGTCTTTACTGGTTTTGCTCTGCATTCTCCCTTCCTGGCCTTTGGGAACTGCAGTTTATACAGAGGGTTTCCAGTGGATGTAGTGGCTTGTGCACGCTCAGCGTTTTCATTGTAGTGCAGGGCTGCCAGGTACAGTCTTTCATTTCCGCCATGAGGGAAAAAAAAGTAAATAATAGCAAAGAATGTACAAATTGTCACTAATTAGTAAGTAACTATGGTTTATTTTACCTGCACAACATTCCAAGAAATGGAAACACAACATTCTTTGGAGCAAAGCGCAGGATGACGGCATGGAATGACTCCAAAGATTAAGTCTGGTGGTGTGGGCTGAGTTTGGCAACAGCTTTCAAAATCCTCTTGGTTGAGAGAATTGTCTCCAGCTTGTGAAAGGCCGGCGTTCCTAAGAATTTGAAAATCAAAGTCATATTTGAATTGTCATGCTTTATAGACAACATCCTGTATTCAATAGTTGTCCCTTACAAATATGTATAGAGGAGTAATGTAATATGGTTTATGAACAACATACCTGCAGCCATCCATTGGTATTGCGCAATGCGCAGTGGATAAAGGCACTTAGGGAACCATTTGGCCACTCTCTCAGGCCCGGTGGTGGAGGTTGCTGCAGTCCAGTATATGTGGTTTCTTATACTCTTCACCCACCCTCGAAGTTTTTCGCAGTCCTTCTTTTTTGCAGCCTTCTCCAGTTGCTTAGAAATCCCTAATAAATACATTTAACATGTAGTTAATATACATACAAGTTTACTCAAAATATTATTATATTATTATTATAGAAATTAACATAAATAAAAATACCTTTTTCTATGTGCCACACATCAAAGAATTGGGTGATGCTGCTTTCCCTTAGGAATTTCTGAATTTGCAGATGTCTGTCCGTGACAATACAGTCCAGAGTCACACCACGTTCCTTTAACAACTCCAGACTCCTTTTCAGGCCCTCTAACTCCATGTGGTAGCTTCCACCAACCTCATTGCTCTGTTATGACACATACAAATAACCATTGATACACACATTTTAAATATAACGTGCAAACAGTGTTAAAGAAAAAAACATTGATATTTCATTTCACCCCACTTACCTGAACCAACTGGAGGTCAACGACTTTGTTGTTCTTCAGGTCCATCATAGTGTAGCTTCCGAACTTTGCATAGTGGCCTGTGAAAATATGTTTTACAGTAATTACTTTTCTCTGCGGATGGTGAATTTGTATTTTTGCTTGTAGTGTTTAGCATATGTTTTTCAGGAACCATTAATTGAATAAATCACACATAGTGAAACCCCTTTCTGAAATGTAAAATGTGAATTATATAAAAAATAACCTGTACTTCAATGTGAACCAAGAGTCCTCGAGGATAGCTGTGTACGAACAGTACGGTACTTGGGTGGGTCAGTCTGACATGCAGAATCTGTCATCACAGGTAATCTGCTGGTAGCATGTGAGGTGCTGGCCTGTAAAGAAGAAAACAAAATCATCTCAATTTAGTATTCAGGATGACAAAATACTATTTGGATAAATATCGTCTGAAATCCCAAAAGATGGGGGCTAAAACTCTCTATTTAGCAAAGCTCTTTGCTTAGCCTTTTCCAATCTGAGTTAGTTTTGAACCGTAACGTGCATGCTGTGTTTCTGACTCAATACAGATGATGTGTTGGAGAGGGGCTGAGCTCAGTAGACTGACTGTAATGAGTGCTAGCCACTAATTAGCCTGTTGCTAGGTAAGGCCTCGTCAACAACAGACCAACGGGGCTTTAGTTCTGTTTTACTCATGGTGTGTGTGTCCCCTCACATACATACACACAGTGTTGTATCCTAACACATCCCCATTTATATTCATGTGCGTAAACAAGTAAACATACAAAAGCTTTTACATATAACGCTGGAAAAAACGGCATGTCTCATTAGCGTAGCGTAGCTTAGCTTACAGATCTGATCGTTCTTACAGACTACAATCACAAAAGCTTTTACATATAACGCTGGAAAAAACGGCACTTACCTACAGAAGATTACGTTTGTTATTATAACTTACTCAATATGATTTTAGAGGATACAAAATACTAATACATAGGAGAATAAATACTTGTGTTATCGGCTAGGGCGTGGCTTTACAGCCTTCACACAAATCGCCATTACGGCAGTATGTCTGAACATGTTAGCAAATGCCTGATAATTAAAATAAAAGACAAAGCAAAGACTGCGGAGCGTACAATATAACATGTTATAAAAACATATAAACACCTAACCGATTACTATTTGGGTTTGAGGCGACATTGATACGGCGAAGCTACATGCTACATGCTACATACTACAAGCTAGAGATAGCTTTATCAGGAAAAACACCGCTAAATAAAAACTTACAGCTTCAAAATTGGATGTGTCCTACCTGGCCTGCTCCCGGATGGTTGGTATTGATCCCGGGTTTAGCATTAGCTTGGAGGCATATCCGTGTTGGACTTGAGAGACGTTCATAAACATGTCCGTGGTAAAATGTTTGGAACACACAAACAGAAATCTGCCGTGGTCTTCTGGCACATGTCCCTTGAAAATGAAGTCTAGCCACAGATTATTTTCTTTTTCCACTGATGGCATTGCATGCAGTCCCCTGTCCCGAGTCTTGCAGCCAACAACAGCACAAAGTTTAACTCGCTTAGACATCCTGGCAAGAGCAGACAAAAACACAGATGTGACTGGAGTTGATTTAGCCTGCTGATAGCCTATGCGAATGAGAGGTTTGGCAATGCACGTGGCCGTGGCTCATTTCCCTGATAGGTGGAGAGTTGACCAATAAGCGGAGCACGTCTCTTTGTGACGTAGAAAAGTGTTGAAATCTGGATCCGTTTTTTTCAGATCCGTTTCAGCCACTTTTTTAGAGATTTGGCGAAGGAGGAAAATAGAGAGGGTTGTGTTTTCTGACACTTGGTGAGTTCCCTGGAACACCGGACACATATTCATGTATAAAAGACGTCCAAAGGTGCATTTTGCATGATAGGTCCCCTTTAAATTAACCTTAGCGATGCATACAGTTCCTACCTACATAATAAAATATCTCTCTAAGTTACAAGGATGACCTTATTGTATAACCTCAAACAGAAGCCGTTTGTTCTACAGTATTATCCCACTTAATGCTTAACACTTGTCTATTTCGTTTTAACCTTTATATATACAGTCTATGATTTTAACGTGGAGGCTACTATTAGCATTGTTAGTACTGATGTAGCTACCACTAGCTTACATGCTAACCCAAGCCTTAACATTCATTACGTAGCTGATTAAAATCATTAACACATAAATAAAGTACTCAAATTTCACTTACCGCAAAACCGCATTCATGCACCGTCTGTTTTAACCGCAGAGCGAGTCACAATAGTCCGATATATAAGCATGAAGAACAAACAACCACGGCCGGCTACAAGTTGTGTTCCCTGGATGAACTGAGCAGGCAGAGTCCCTGTAGCTAGCTTCACGGAGCAGCTAGCAGAGAGACAAGAAGCTAACAGCAGCAGTCACTCAATGTGACCACGCCCTAATTTATGCATAACTTTAAGGCTTAATATTAATTAAACAGATGAGTTGAGAAAAAATTCACCCCCCCCCAATCCATATTCATGAACTATACAGAGAATATGGTTTTTTGAACCACGATGTAAACATGTTTATTTCTGCTGTAAAGTTGGGCATTTTAACATGGGGGTCCATGGAAATTGCTCCCTTCGGCAGACTGCTCCTACTGGCCACTGGATGAACTGCAGTGTGTGGCACTTCCGTATTGGCGTCCCTGCTCTTCCCCAGAGTTTGCCGCTTGATATGGACTAGGGATCTCCATCACTGAGGCCGATGCGATGCGCATCTCGATACGTTGCCAACGATACGATACATTAACGATACATTTGAAACACCAGGCGATACGATTCACCCCGGTTGCGATACAGTTCGATACGATTTGATTCAACATTATGCGATACAGGACGATGCGATTCAACACAATGCAAAATAATGATACTTCAATATGGTACGACAGAGGATTTTGTTTTATTCCTTATATGCAGCAAATTATAAATTACCAAAAAAGTTCTTTACATATTTGGTTCTCTCTACTAGTACTGCGTATCCCATTATGCTGTTTATTTTTTACCTTAAAAAAACAAACACTTGGACCTTTCACAAACTGGCCTTTTCACAAGTCCTTTGTAGTAGTGTCCGAGTATAGTACAATTTTACAACACCTCACAGTTAAACAATTTAAGGATGCATTGGCCAGGATTAACAATATGCAAATAACAACTACCATAGAGCAATGCCTGTTGTGCACCGTCAAAAGTGCCAAGTCAGTCATGTTTTATGTTGATATTCTTGTATTGTTTTTCACTTCCTGTTTTGTTTTGTCATGTCTCTTTTCAGTTTCCTTGACTCCCTTTCCTAGTGTGTTCTCCCGCACTCATCAGCCCCGCCCCTGATTGTTTTCACCTGTGCCCTGTTATCCCCTGTTTCCCTCTGTTTGTTGTCAGTTTGTCTTGTCCTGTCCTCTGCTCATCCACGATTGCCTATCTTGTCACTTGCCTAAATTACGCTCCTGAAACTCTTTTGTACGTTTCTGTCCTCACGTTGTGAGCGTTTTATGTTATGCCTTTTTGAAACCTTTTTTGTCGCCTCGATTAAGAGTTGTTTTTCTTTTTGTATACCCTTTTTTGGCAAATAAAGTATATTAATTATACTTTACCTCTGGCTCCCGGGTCGTGCATTTGAGTCCTTATTTTCTTGTGTAACCAAGTTCGTAACAATGCCCATACAGCTGCTGACTGATGTGCTTAACACTCATCCATAGGCTAACTCACCAGTGAGCAGAAAGCAGTGGTTTCTATAGGAACAATAAAGAATACAAATAACCTTTCACAAACAGGTATTTCATAACTGCTTACAGTAAGGAAGACATTTAAACTATTATTGGCAGTCCCAGGCTGCTGTAAACTAAACACCTCTCTCTCTGACAGAACACCTCACTGAGTGATTTAACTCACGTCTAACTTTCAGGTTTCTCTTTTCAGCCGCAGACCCCATGTCGCCTCTTTATGTGCGTCGCTAAGTTCCTCGTACTACTTGTGTACTTTAAAGCGGCTCGGCATCGTTTACAATTTGCGAGCGATTTTTCAAGTTGACCGTCTTTCTTGAAAAATCCGAAGTGTTGCCAAACGTTTGATTTGTAGGTGTTTTTCGGTGCGCTGTGTTTCTCTTTCTCCTCGACTTCATGTGTGTTGATAACTGAGACTCTCAGCCTCCGTAGTGCGAAGCAAAGATCGTCTGAGTGTTGACAGGATGAGGGGATATTATATGAATGAATCGTTTTTTTACCGATGCAAAGACGCTACAATCGATGCATTGCGAGTTCGACCCAAACTGTAGCCGATGTGCACTCTTTCAACCGGTGCACTCGCATCTTGAATGTTTATGCCGGTGCACCGATGCCAATCGGTGAATCTTAACATCCCTAACATGGACATGTGGCCGACTGATATGATATGACCAATACGTTTTATATATTATTATGTCAAATAATAAAGCAGTTTTTCTGCTGCCAGCTCAGAACACACATAAAGTGTAATTGTTACTGTTTTTGGTGTAAAAGAAAATGGAGCTAATTGCTGCACTTTGAATCAGACTGTACCTTCAGCTCTCTTTAACACCCTCAACACAACGAGTTTATTACACTTGTGACACACGCTGCCAAACATACACATCTAATAATACATTCGATTTTTAAAGCACCTTTCATTGCCAACAGCAATCCCAAGGTGCTACCATCTAATCACTTCTTTCCTGACTCATTTTCTTAATCACACAAATATTGTTTTATCACAGCAGCAGGGACTGTGCATGTGACCAGCGACAGTCCCATCATCACAGCATGCTGTCAGGCTCTGAGTCTCATAGTCTGCTGACTGGGGGATTTGATGAGGGAATTACCACGAGGCATGCTTCACTTCAAGAGCCTCTGAGCTTCTACTGTGTAATTGGTAGACAGTGTATTGATGTTCAGGGTTAAAGACATCACTGAACACAGACGCCCTGTTGAAAGATCTAATGAAGATTGGGTTTATGGGCCGGTAGTTGACTGGAAACTCCTGAATGCTTCATGTAGTCCTAAAAACCTCATTTTCTAGACGGAATCATAGAGCAGTTTATTTGCAGTAAAAACTCAAATGTATAGTTATATTATCTTATTTAATGAAGTTTTGCAGGTGCTGTTAACCATGAGGAAGTACATGAGAGTTAAACATCCCACTGCTGAATGATGTGACTTGATGCAGAAAGCTAAATGGATTTCCACCTAGGTGTTTTCAGTGCATTCGAGTGTTGGAGGAATACATCTACTGATGTCATTAACGTCCTCATTTATATTCCAATTGCCTCACAGGGCAATTGTTTCCAAACTTTAGGAAAAAGCAAGAGGAGAAGAGAAACAAGTGAGTGCTGCTCACAGATTTATTTGCCGGAACATGAGCTTTGTGTTCGATGATAAAAATAAATAAAAAGCAGCACCCATCTGATCTCTCTGGTGCGAGGCTCTGTCTGAAAAGCCAGCCGTGTGCGGGACATCCAGTGCAGGTGATATGGAGATCAAATGGCCTTCCAGCAGCCAGCGCCACCCCGAGCCGCCTGTTGAAAGGAGACACAATCCCGATAAATGTATTCCTGTCAACATTGCTGCGATGCCTTTTTAATACAGACCCTGGGGGATTCTGGCCAAGAGCAGTCTGAGTCAAACTCCATTTATGTGGGCTGCAAGAGAGATGTGACAGAGCCGTGTGCAGGGCAGGGACAGCAGGCAGCCATGGAGGACGGACAGAGGCTGGTAAAGGTTCTGTTTTTATTGTTTAACACGGCTGAGTGAACCCTAATCAGCCTGAACAGAGCAGAGCAAGTCAACTCTATTACAGTCTGATTGTTGGAGAGAACTTGGCCAGTGGTTTTCAGGAACAGACCAGCATAAGTGTGGAAAGAGCAATTCAGGCTGCGGTCACACTTCTAGCACAGTTGGGTTCCTTCAATCTGTGGCAGAGTGGAAAAGTTGGCTTTGTTGCATTCTGGATCGGTTTTCAGACGTCATTCACATGACCGGGAAGTCCTTCAGTCCTTTGTAAACCTCAGATTCAAGCCTGGGCACTCATTTCCAGCAGATTATTGGATAGTTTTGGCAACACATGCCCTAACTGTAGGTGAAAGATTCAAAGCAAGAATCATGATCATCTGCATCGTAATTCAAAGATTAAAACACTAATTGGCTCCCTTCATACATTTGAAACAAATGTCTAGTGCTGTGAGAATCCACAGAGTTGTTCCATCCCTCACTTCCCTCTAGAATCAGCTCCTGGGCGCTTAAGTCTCCTTCAAGCTTCACTAAAATGTCTCTTTTAAAAAATCTGCTCTGCGCTCCAACCAAAATCCTCCGTCATACCTATACCTCCAAACCTGGGCACACATCCAGTGATGCATGCTTTCAGCAGCACCAGTATCAGTAATGTGTCAATGCCTTCTCATATAAACAGGAAAGTCTGCTCTCGAGACCTACAATTGTAAAAAGACCTAAGATGCATGTACTCCACCTCATCAACATCACACATCACCTCTTTATCCGGACATTAAACAAGAATCAGCTCTCTGTCTGGTGTTTCAGCTGCAATCATGTGTTCCTTGAATATTCCTCTGAGATTATACTGACGCTTTTGTTCACATCAGAGTTTGGGATGCTTTAGTTTAAAAACACCTCCATCCTTTGTTGGAGATTTGGAGGGATAACTGGTCCGCTTTTCAAATCTCCGCGCGTTCCTATGAAGCTGGTTATAATACAGGAAGGAATCCATATCTACAAAGTAACCGTTAACAATAATCTACTTTAATGGCAATATGACAATGCAATACAATCATTACAATACAACATGATATATTACAGTTATATTGTAATGCTTAAGGAGTAATGCCGGCTTACTCCTGCCCTGGTTCGCGTGCTGCGGAGATTCTTTCGCTCGGGGGCAGCATGTGAAGAGAGACCGAACGCCAGGGATCCACCGGATATATACCAGAGTAAGAAGGAGGGGTTTGGTGTTAGGTCAGCTGGTCATCTTTTCAGGTCATCTCATTGGGAGACGCAACGCTGGCCAGCAGGAAACCAAACAGGCTCACCTTACAACCAAAAGTCTCAAGGCCTGCATACCTACACCTCCCCCACATCTTCCTTTGTCCTCAAAAACACATGTCAAAAGGCCCCAAATGCAGCTCACAGTTTTACCCAAATTATTCTCATTTTAAGCTTATCCATAGTTTGCTAACATGAATAAATACAAATATAACTCTACACCTTCTAGAAGCCATTGGAAGGTCTTTCACCTGGTGGCTGATAGTCCAATGTGCTCAGGGTCTTGCCCCAACATAACAGTAGAATAGCCTGATGATAAGCCATCCATCGATTTCATGTCAGGCAGGGAACAATAAGGATTGATTATGAAAGCCCCTCGGGCCTTTTTAAGTTCAGCATATGGAACAAGTTGTTTGAGGTTACAAGCTAGTGACTGGTCAGCCACAGTATGTGAAGCAGGAGGTTTGTTAAGGGTCGAAGGATCGCAACTTTTTGGACAAGTGCAGGTCAACTTTATCCCTCTCTGCCCTCTGTCCTGCTGGGGCCGTGCTTAACATTTATCGACGTCACATTTCAACCCTGAACATTGAGCCTTGCAGAGAAAGGGAAAACGCAGGGCAACAAGGTTGGAAGTACGAAGACAGGAAGTTGCTGGATGCAAAAACTTCCCCTCATGTTCCCTGGGTGAGAAGGCAACGCCTTTTTTGGTTGCTCGCTCCCACTCAAAATCACAGAAAACATCATTCACGTGTGCATTACATTGTGCTGTAGGTTCAGGATAACAGTTTTATTAAACAGGGTAGGTGGGTCATGGACAAACATCTGTCGCTATCTGGTCACTACAGAGGAAAGGTCAAAACTAAATCAACAAACCAAAGAGTTGAAAACATTCTGGTGTAGCCCTGAGATGGCACCAAGTCAGACACTTTTATGCTGTTTGGCCGTGAACCAAGTCTGAAAAGAACAATTCTATCATCTTAAGCAGTGGTTACCAACCTTTTTCAGTCAGGCTGAATTTGAATTTGTGTAATTGGAAATATTTTCGAGCCCCGGTTCCAACCGAGATTGGAAGAATAAATTGTATATAGTTGTACAAACATTACATGTTCTCTGCTAATAATAACAAGACAAAAAGATCCAACTATAATTTTGTATTTTATTTTGGATTGAACATGAACATTAGTGCTTGTATTAGCAATGCCACTGTGAAATAATGAGGCCTAATGGAAACAATTACAAACACTGCTTATCGATCCGGTTCTTTAACTAGACCCTCCAGAAAAACTCGGGCAAAAATCCTTGATTATGCGGGCTAAAATCCTTGATTATGCGGGCTAAAATCCTTGATTATGCGGGCTAAAATCCTTGATTATGCGATCAAACATGCAGGGTTTTATGTGATTTTATGCGGTGAAATTGCGGGAAGTTGCGAAATATGCTAAATATGCAGAAAAAATTAATATTGGGCTGTCTTATTTATTTATTCTCTCTCACACACAACCTGCCACTAACGTTAAACCCCTTTACTATTCAAACACATTCAATGTTTATTTATTGTAAAAGCAATTGGGCTATTTTAATCACACTCTCTCTCTCTCACACACACACACACACACACACACACACACACACTTCTCCGCCTCATTCTGTTTTAATTTACTTGTTCGTTATCTGACCAGCTTCAATCTTGTAGGCTACTCACCTCGTTTCTTGTAGCCCTCGAAAGGGTTTTGGAGGTTGATGCCTCGGTGAACGTGAGTTGTTTGGCTTTCTTGTCCGCAGCAGCAGAAAGCATTTTCGAATGTTTGAATGAATCAAAGTGGGTCGTCACCGTCGATGTTCTCTTATGCTCCAACACACAGTTGCACGGGGTGCAGAATAGTTTCCCCCCACTTTTGTGCAATACATCGGGATACTGCTTTGCCCGGTCTTTAGCAGAAATGTTAGTCGGTAAATGAGATGGATTAGATTTTTTCATCTTGGTGTTTTCTCTCTCGTGTGAGCTCCACACGTTCACTCTACGGTGTTGTTTACCTTCTGTGATGCACGAGCTGATGACGTTGCGTCATCATCATCATCACGTCAAGACGAGTTAACTTTTTTTCCCCTCAACTTTGTGTGGAAAAATGCGGGGATTATGCGGCCTTTTGATAAATATGCGGCCTTTTAAAAATCTGCGCCATTTTGCGGTAAATTCTGCGATCGCAGAATCGCGTTTTTCTGGAGGGTCTATTTAACATTTTTTTTATTATAGGTTATTTTTGTTCAAATTAGAAACAGAATTCACATTGATTCCTTTTATGTATAGTGTGGATTATGGGCTGCTCGCACACATGACATACCTGCAGTGGTGGTAGTAACTAGATGTACTCAAGTAGCCTACTGTACTTATATTGAGGTACTTGAGTATTTCCACTTTTGCTTCTTTGTAATTCTGCTCTTCTACAGTCCAGAGGTAAATGGTGTACTTCTACTCCACTACATGTATTTAATACCTTTAGTTACTTCACAGATCTGGATGAATAATGTGAAATATAATCAACTCTTAAATCAGACTTTAGTTCCACCTGGAGTAAATTCACAAGCTACCCTGCAGTATACTACTTTTACTTAAGTACTTGATCTGAGTACTTCTCCCACCCTACACGTAATTGGAGCAACAGAACTCCGAGTTAAGGAAGTTGAAAACGGTGCATTTCTCCGTATAAATATGATGCCTTTTGGCCAGCTGATGGACAGATTGCTCGTGTTTGCACGAAAATACGTATGGCAAACGAGCATTGCCCACATCGAGCTCTGTAGATTAGATTGTCACTTTGGAACGCACAGCGAGTCTGTGAGGCCCCGCTGTCCACACAGATGAGAGATTGAATTGAGAGAGAGAGAGATGTATGCCTCATCATACTTTGTTGATGTGGGCATTATAGCTGAAAGACTTGTCGTGGGCTTGTCCACTTTTCTTTTAACTGCCGGTTGTGTTAAATGTGTCAATTTTACGAGCAAACAATGTTTGTTTACAACTTCTTCCCTAGCTTCACGCGCCCCCCTGCAATAGCGCTGCGCCCCCCAGGTTGGGAACCACTGCCTTAACTAATAACAGCTTTATTAACGTGTGTGTGTGTGTGTGTGTGTGTGTGCAGCACCAGGAGCTGACGGCTCAGTACGAGAAGAAGTAGAAGGAGTTAAAGAACCTGTGCAGCGAGGAGGTATAGGCTGAAGAGAACTCTGTGCATGAAGCTGGACAAAGAGGCCAAACTGAACATCCAGCGCAACAGCGGTAATTAAAGTTTAAAAGTCCCAAAAATGCTACAACTACTGTCACAAACTGGATGAATGTGAAGTATTTTATTAAAGGAGGATGAAAGCATAATTAAGGAGCACTATTGGAGTGACTTTGATGGTTATTGGACTCAGGATTCATTCATTTGGATTCCCGCTGTATGAAGAAATTAAAGGACGGCGCAAGTGGAAACAATTCACAAAGGGATTAAACTGTTTAAAACACATGCTCAAAGTAAGCCGGATTTTGCCGATGTGTTTATGTGGATTCAAAAGTCGTAAATAATCTAAATGGAGGAGATCGATCTGATCGGAGCAACTGTGACAAATAATCCAACTGAAACCGGCATGGACAATGACTATGTTTTAAAAATGCGCTTATCCAGCAAAGCCCGGTTTGGACACTTTACGGGCAGAAGAAACATTTCTATTCAAGAAAAAATTATACATTTATGTCTTTTTATGCCTTTAATAGCTACTAACTTGAATTTTTATTCAAATGAATTAATCATGTTACGTCCCCAGATCGCTTAGGGTAAAAGGGAAGCAACACGAAACCAGGTGTTCTTGGTAAGAGGTTGATTTTAATAATAAACTCAAAATAAAGATGATATAACCAAAAATACAGGCTCTTAAAACCAGCTATCTGTTCACAATAACGCTACACAAAACAAAGGCCACAGATTATCACAGTCATAGCACACTATGGGCACTTAAGGCTAAAATAGTGAGGCGTCTCGCACAAGTTCGACGCCGTCACAAATCACAGAATACACACCCTAACTAACCACTGTAGCAGAACTAGCACAGAGCTACACTGAACTGACACAGAACGTAAGGAGAGCACCGAGAGACGTCTGACACAGATTCAGACTTCTCCTGTCTAACTGAGATGCACACACTCTTGTAAGAGTCCCTGGAAGGTGTGGGCAGGGATTGGTGAGTCAGGCCCGACCTGCTCCAATCCAGATCTTCGGTCACGCCTACCGGAGGAGGGACAGGAAACTGGCATCCAATGGCGTCCGGGCAACGGCACATCTCATATAACATACACAGCTGAAAACAATCCCAGACAGGTTAACGAGCAGACAGCAGCAGCAGCCGTGACAATCAATTATTTTGTATATTGTATTGTAATGAAGAGACAAGTAGTGATGGCAAAATGAAGCTTTGAATGAAGTGTCGAACCACTTGGACAATTGTGTCGGAAATAGGTTCATTTCTCGAAGCTTCAGTTACAGCGACCTCTCCTGGCGAAGTGCAAGGCTGCAGTGGGTTTAACGTATCTTTGCCTTGAAAAATATTCGATGCACACACACACACACTAAGACTGAATATCATGTTCTATTTGCAATTAAAGATTGATAATTGTGTGTATTGGGTTATTGAGAAGAGACTAGAGAGTGCTGGACATGTTTTTGGGCGGAGAGGGCTTTTTATCTGTTATTAAAGTTGAAAAGCAATGATTAAAATACGTCCATTCCGGGATTTGAACAAGCTGCGCGGAGGACATCGCCGTATACGGGCCGCCGGCTGTACCCACTGGGCTATCTATTGCTTGAAATATTTAACAGTTTTTATATTACTGATAATTGTCTTTTTGTTCACAACTTCTCCACATTTCGAAGTGTTTCCCGAGCCAGAACGACCTATCTTTCTTCCTGGCTTGCTCTATAATGATATCAAATGCAATACCAACAACAACTCAACAGCAACAACGCAAACTACGACAACAACCCACACATTGTGCATTGTTTAGAGCGGTCATAAAATGTTGAAGCCCTCAAGTTTGAAACTGTTTCAACCTGTCACCTGTCAGAATCGAGACGAGGCAGTGCATTGAATCGCGTGAATGGACCGTGAACCAGTCAAGTGATTCATTCAGGAAATGAAGCAGTTGCTGCTTCGGACGTCACATGTCACGTGATTTGAAGCAGTTGCTGCTTCGGACGTCATATGTCACGTGATTTGAAGCAGTTGCTGCTTCGGACGTCACATGTCAAGTGATTTGAAGCAAGCTTCGAAGCACTGCTTCTATGGAATAGGAAGTCCAGGGTTGAAGCTCCGTTCGAAGCTTCAGTGTCAAACTGCCATCACTAGAGACAAGGCTTTTAGTGACAATCATGTATTGAGTTACAATTATATGTAAAAAAAAAAAAAGTCTAAAGATGATATTTGGCCTCAAATCATCTGAGGCCTGGCGCCCCCCCTGCGCCCCCCAGGTTGGGAACCACTGATCTAAAGGAAAAACGAAATAAGAAGAGTCAGTGTGCTTTAGGTAAGTTACTGCTTTATGCACTGAATGCTATATCTATAGGTTATTTTTTCATAAAACTTTAGCAGGGTAGGAAGTGGATAAGAGTCATGTTATGAAGCTCTGAATGCCCTTCTAGTTTTTATTCTATACAGCCACAGGGCTATCACAGGTTACATGTGAGAGTGCTAAAGATGAGCTCGACCTAATCACTGTGTCTGGGGACTCTTTAAGTTAAAAACCAGGAATCATTTCATACAAAGTGTCCTTCTAATGGCTGTGATTGAGTGGATACATATATCTTACTAACCCTTACAAATGGAGGATAATTATTAACCTGTTAAGCCCGAGAGACCCCGGTTCCGGGGGCCTCCTGCAATATCTTGCAGAAAACAGTGTCTGAGGGTATGTTCATGTTCAAACTTTGAATGTTTTATATCCATGTAACGGAAAGAAACTCATCTAACTGATCATTTTAATTTGTTTTTAAAAAAAAACCACAATGCTAACACGGATCCTCTGAATTAGCAACGAGCGAAAAATGCTAACAGATGACTGCACCGAAATTCACTCACACAACCTTATTATTTATCTTTGCTGCACATCTTAACCCATCGTTTCACATCGTGAGGGGACACAGAATTGATGGTTATCCTAATTTTCACTCAATGATACGAACTCGCGGAGATAATAACAAGAACATACATCAAAACAAATAGAGCTAGTTAGCCAAAAACGGCAAAATGGCTCACCTGTGTGGTAGTCTGGTCAAAAGTGGTCTTCAATGGCATTAAAACGATTTAAAAAAACGATGCTGTAGTTAATCCATAGGTTAATCCAATGTGTCTGTGTCACTTTGAATGATTTCTGATAATCCATGAGCAATAAATCTGCTTTTCGGTTTTGAGAAGTCAGACCATAGAGACAGCTTCGCTCTGGAGCAAAACTGCTTGCGCGAAGACGCCATCATTTATTTTTAACATGAGTGTGTGCGGGACGATTCCCCTTCGATTCTATTGGCTCTAACGTTCAGAAAGAGATGTCACGTGTCAAAATCGAGCAAGGGGGGCCAGAGATAAGGAAAATCCACCCAAATGGCCCCAGAAGAGGGTTTTTTTTTGCTAAATCTGTCTAAAAAGGTCAAATATCACTTGTTTTGCATCAATCTTGATACAGGGTACTTATTATATGTTGTACATTGGATTCCTAAAGCTTTTAGTCTACTAACCCATCATCCAAGGTTAGTTTTCACTATAAGTACAACATATTTTTTGGACGGACACTATAATTTACAGTTTTTTACCATGTTCAATCTGAATTTTTTTTTAAATAAAAAACATCTATATTGATTCTGACTTTTCTACATCCATCTCACAGGTTTATCATTACTTTGAGAGAAAATATTATTAATTTAACCCTTTTAGCAGGGAAGTAATGGTCATTTGTTCTGGGAATGTCATTTTCGAGCCTGAGACCTGAAAAACAGGCTCAGGGCTTAACAGGTTTTTAACATAATGTTTGAAGGAATGTTAATTGTGACTTGTCATACAGAGATACTATATACTAATAGAACAGCTTTCACCATTGCCGAGTAGCCTGCTTTTTTTATTTTCAGGCCGTCTCTACAGGTTTACACTGAGAATAAATTAAAAAAAACATTCTGTTACGTCAAAGGGAAAATCAGTAAAGAAATCTTCTGTTTATTTCACAGAAACCGTGTTGCAACAAAATTGGACTTATTCTCCAGAGTTTAACAATCCCAGTTGTAATCAATATCCCTCCAAACCAAACATCCCACATCTCATTTCAGCAAATGATGTGTTGACAAATATTACACGGGGAACAAATGCATTTACATATAAATTCAACCCTAAACCTGCATACAAGTGCTGCAATATGACTCAATCATTTAGACTAATGACTGCAATAATAGCAGAGTTTCTGTAAAACAGCGTCAGTGGGATCTCATTTCCCAGTGGCATGTGTTCCCAACATGCTGACAGACGGCATCAGTCTTGTGTTTATTTCCTAACAGCCTGATGTGTGAAGGACAATCTTAGCGCTGACTACTGACTGCTTTTTTCATTTAAAGCACATTATTGATCCAACTTTGGAAAGATTTATATGGAGTTTTTTGTGGACTTAATGCTACATGTTTATGTATATGTTATATCTGGCTCCATTAAGGAGTCCATATTGTAATGAATTATAAGATTCTTCTTCATTAGTTTACATTTATAAATCTAAACACATTGTATTTCCATTGAGATAATCAGATTATATAAAATCGAGCTAAAAAAATAAATAAAAATCTCAGTTAAATGAGAAACAAAAAACTGTTTTAATAAAATCGATTCAATGTTTTTAAATAGTGATCCATAAGATAACACATTTGTATATCATTTTGCTCAGCTTACACAATAGGTGAACACAGAACTGTCCAACAAATACACATTTGTAATCATCAAAACACACAATTGTGTTAAAAGCTTATAGGGTGGACATTTAGTTGCACAAAAAGAAAGCAATTGATAACGTAGAATTTGTAACTATAAAAACATATATTTCAGGGGAAATGTTGTTTATATTGTTATTAAATACTTGACAAACGTATCTTAACCCAACTAACTGTGGAGGTGTCTCAGAGCTAGATGTATTAGTCATTTTAAATGGCCAACGTTTTTGACAACTGAGCCACTTTCAATGTTCTAATAAAGTCAGAAAAAAGCTGGTAAGTGGACTTTGATTGAGTCCAAATGTGGTAAACTGTTGCAAAACATAGTTTTCGGCCATTGGTGTGGATATTAGCAGCCTGACATCACAGAGCTTCTGACAGCAGAGTGTCCTGGCAGTGAGTGTGTGTCGGCTCAGTGTGTGATGTGAGTCCACGGGTCACTGTGAGGCTCTCTGCTCCTCTAATGAAACTGTAACTGACCCCTGGGGATCTCTACACCTCCATTGATTGCAATTTAACCTCCCGTGCAAATGTATGCTACGTTAGATTGCACCCTTGTATGATCAGGTTTTCTGTAACAAAAAGGTATTAAAAAATAACAAGATCTTTTGGACATGTGAGCGTGGAGCTGAGGTGTAAAACTGTCGAACATATCTCAAACTAAGAGTCAAACTATCTGACAGCAGATCACTTCCTGTTCCACTCTCTGGACCAGATGCTATAACATATGTTTCTCAGGCTTGTTGATAACGCCAATTATTTGTGTTTTGTTTTGAAGCTGTCATCTTATCATCCAGCTCATTATTCTCAGTACTTGGGAAATGTTTGGTGACAAGTGTGTTGCGGAATTCTGAGCTTAATCGTTTATGTTCCTGGGGTTTTGGGGAAAAAACTGCATTTGCAAACACCTGGGGCCTCATTTATAACGCCGTGCGTAGGATTCACGTGGGAAGGTTGCTTACGTAGTAGAAATCCAAAAAATAGGTACAGAAATGTTCTGACATTTTCCGATTCACCAAACATTGCGTACCGGCGAGGACAGTGCGTACGGCACTTCCTACGCCGGTTTCCCTTTATAAATCACAATCGACTCGAAATGCAGTGCAGCTTTTGCGGGCTTCAGGTAACGCCAATATTTGCCTATAAATAGTCAAAGAAACGCCCATTCATTCATTTTGACTGACTTTATGAAGAAGATCGCAGGAAATGACGACAGAACAGTTTTGTCAGATTTTGGTTATGTTGGGGAGGTCGAGATAAATCATATTGTTTGGTGGATGCAGTTTGAACCAGAGTAGCAGCATGGAGGTCGGATCGTCACCAAAATAAATAAATAAGTGGTCCGAAAAAGGTTCATGACAAAAAAAATACACATAGCCTTCCTCAGGCAGTGTGTTTGTAACGGGGACAGGAGACCCCCCCCTTGATGAGAAACTGTAAGAAATGATATGGGAATCCCTCCGGAGTGGAGTCATGACGACTGGATCTGAATTATGTTTTTGTATTTGGTGGTTTGTGTTCCAGCTGTCGATCAGCTGTGCGCAGCGTCTCCACTGCCTGTGCGTCTCAACCCCCCCCCGCAGCAACCCTATATCCACCAGTTAAAGGAAATACAACCAATGTGTTGTGTTATATTAGCTGTACAATTTACCACATATGGTGTTCTTAGTTTCCATACCTCCTGTGTTTTACGAGCGACTTATCAAGTCTTGGCAAACGGCATAAAACACGATTAAACATGATAGTATATAAAACCATGCTCGTATCTACAACCTATAGAAATGCAACACGGCGTCAGTTTAGACGTAATTCTGTCCTCCTGCTTACCGCATCATTCATGAGAAAACATTTCATAACATTAACACAACATATTCCAGGTGGTTTTAAATAACATATCCGTATTTATTTATTTCTCCAAGTTATGCACTGAGGAGTCTCAAACAGGCGTTCGTTAAATCATTTTAAGATTGGCTTTAATCAATGTTTGAAAATGAATTATTCATATATGATAAATGAGAGGTAACATTTTATTTATTGTATTATTTCCACATATTTCTCTCCATTCTTCCTTCTGCCAACGGTTTCGCAGTTTCTCGTCTCTCCCGTTTTTGTGCTTAGTGCGTACGCATGGGTTAGAGTTTGCGTGGACCGCACGTTTTCCCGTCAAGTTAGTATTTTATAAATCGCAAACATTGCGTAGAAAATGGCGTACGCCATTTTTTGTGCGTATATCCCTTTATAAATGAGGCCCCTGGACATTTGATTTGCAATCATGATTTGGTTATCCAGTAAATATTGATGATAAAAACTGCAGCTATTTTCAGTGAAAAGGCTCTGATACACCTGCTGTGTGCTAGCAGCCCAGCACCTAACATCTCAAACAAAAAACGACCTTATGAACGATAGTGATGCGGTTTGCAGTTCAAGAGCAGGCTACAGGAGTTGCTGAGGATTAAAGCATAGTTTGTGGTTGTGTGAAGCACCGCGGGTTGAGGCTCCACAGATGCAGAGCCGGGAGCACTCAAAAAACACCAGAGGTCATATGAAGAACATTTATAAGATACAAATATAATAAAAATGAACAATAGTGGCAAGTATATATAGTAAGACTACAAATTCAAAATACAATTTTTAAATTGAGACTAGCAGCATACAAATTCACAATAGAAAATACATTGAATTATATATATAATGTACCTTCAGGATTCTTGCTTTTGAGTTTTTTTGCTTATGGTTGAATGTGCTTTTTCTAAGTCGCTCTGGATACAAGCCTCAGCTGAATGAAATGTAATGTAAGCCACTTAATATGTAACCAGCTCATTTTCATGGCCAAACATGCTGAAAACGAATCTAATATTGATGGACCCACTTTATAATCCAAGTCAAATATTGGCAACAACAAATGTATATAATGAAGAGCCAGGCTGCAAACTGGAGCACTTTGATATAGCATTACAACAAATAATTGAAGATCTGAAAAATGATTTATTATTTTACATCTTAAAATTATTTGATTCACGTAACAATTTGCCTCAGTCAAGTCGGAAAATAATGTGCCTGTCAAAAAATGCCCAGGTGCTGGACCAAGCGTGGTGAAAATGAGATGATATCACTTTGTCTCACGCCGGTGACGTACTGTTGGAGCAGATATCTCTGCTTCGCTCCGATCCTATATGAGTTTGTTTTAAAAGAAGGAAAACTCAAAACAACCAGGATAGGGGTTAAACAATAATCTGTTTTAATGATAAAAGGTAAGAATACAATACACTTTTCAAAGGGGTAGGCCCACCCCTCTTAGTTTGTAGCAAAACACATCTGGTGTCCGTTATCACACATTCTTGCATAGACTTTCACACACACCCTTTCTGCACATTCCAGAGTCTTGAGTTGTGTCTAAAGAATATTCCCTTGCTCACATCTTACTCCAAATACAATGGTTTTCACTCCTCATATCTCCAGCTTTTTGTTCATATAAACTGCTGCTATTAAATACAAAGTAATTAAGTACACACATGCATATAAAAACACACTTCTTATATATCAGGGGACATTAAGATGAATATACCAAAAATACGCTGTCTTTCAAGTAACTTCAATTTTCGCACAATTCCCCCTTTTTATCTCTTTCTCCAGAGATAAACTTACACAAGGCATTTCGAAACATAACCACTGTCATTCTTTTCTACTGTGTCTGTCCCCCAAACATTGTATACATCTATCAGAAACTGAGACCTAGAGTACTTGAAACCTTTGGGAACAGAACACAGCCTTCCATGGCAGTGAAGGAACCATTAGAGGGGCAACCTGAGTGCTAGAAAGCAGTCTCCTTGTGTGGTGAATCATCAGGGCCCCCCCCCTCAGAGGAATACGTCAACAAGGGCAGCTGATAGGGAGGGGGAGATGCGGCTTTCCCTTCACTGGTGGAACTGATCAGAGAGAAGTAGACTCCTCTGCTGCCTCGACAAGTCCCCCAGCCCGCTGACAGCCGCTTCCGAGTCGTCTGCTGTAGGGATGTCTTCGAGGTCGTTCTCGTCCAGTCCACTGATGACAACTTCCGAGTCGTCTGCTGTAGGGATGTCCTCAGGATCCTGCTCCTCCAGTCCACTGATGGCTGCTTCCGAGTCGACCTCCTCTGCGAGGGCCACGTCCGTCCTGATGTCGTCCCCGGTCCTAGCAGGTGGTTTCCCCGCCGCACACTGGCTCCCGTGGCACCAGCTGTCCCCCTTTCCTCCTAGGCGGACGGCATGAGAGATCCGCTGGGTCACTCGGTCGGGGCCGGAGAGCCTGGGGTTGAGCCACTTTGGCCTGATGACCTTCAGCCAGACGAACTCCGCTGTGTCGGCTTCCTGCTCCTCAGGTCCCCCTTTTGGCGTCAGCAACCTGTGTGGAGAAATCTGATACCTACGCTCAGGGCTCCTGGGCCCCTCAGCTGTTTGACCCACCACATTAAATGTATATCCTCATAATGACCTAAACAATAAAGTCTATGGCTTTTACTTCTTTACCAGGCTAGTTACATTATGTTGTCTAAATTAAATTCTGTCTCATTACATTACTATGTTTTAGCTTTAACTGTAATATGTTCTTTCTACATTTCAAACCTCAGTTACTTTAATACCTGTTGAAACATTACTCACAGGTCAACTTCTTCAGTATTCCATTCTGGAATTACATCTCTCACAGTAGCCCCGTGGCCACTGATTCTGTGTTACCTGTTATAACTCAATCAATATTAGAAACATGTCAACATTCATCAAACAGTATCTTATCCCCAGATATGGAGCAGGTCAATTCTAAAACTGTCAATCAATGGTCAGATTGAACAATCGAGTTGGGGCAGCAGGTTCCTTTCAGTCCCTAAATGAAAAAATGTAGATTGTGAAGTTTACACTCCCCCTCCACGCAAAACTCTAACCCATGCGTACGCACTAAGCACACTGCGACACCGTTGGCAGAAGGAAGAATGGAGAAAAATATGTGGAGAAAATACCATAAATAAAATGTTACCTCTCATTTATTATATATGAAGAATTCATTTTCAAACATTGATTAAAGCCAATCTTTAATCGTGTTTTATGCCGTTTGCCAATACTTGATAAGTCGCTCGTAAAACACAGGAGGTATGGAAACTAAGAACACCATATGTGGTAAATTGTACAGCTAATATAACACAACACATTAGTTGTATTTCCTTTAACTGGTGGATTATGGATATATAACTTTGCTGATCGACAGCTGGGACACAAACCACCAAATACAAAAGAATAATTCAGATCCAGTCGTCATGACTCCACTCCGGAGGGACTCCCCGATCATTTCTTACAGTTTCTCATCAAGGGGTGGTCTCCTGTCCCCGGTACAAACACACTGCCTGAGGAAGGTTAGGCTATGTGTATTTATTTTGGTGACGATCCGACCTCCATGCTGCTACTCTGATTCAAACTGCATCCACCAAACAATATGATTTATCTCGACCTCCCCAACATAACCAAAATCTGACACGGTGTGAGATGTTGTGAGCTGTTCTGTCGTAATTTCCTGCGATCTTCTTCATGCAGTCAGTCTGAATGAATGGGCGTTTCTTTGACTATTTCTAGGCAAATATGGTTACGTGAAGCCCGCAAAAGCTGCGCCGCATTTCGAGTTGATTGTGATTTATAAAGGGAAACAGGCGTAGGAAGTGCCGTACGCACTTCCCTTGCCGGTACGCAATTTTTTGTGAATTGGAAAATGTCGGTATCTATTTTTTTGCTTTGTACTACGTAAGCAACCTTCCCACGTGAATCCTACGCAAGGCGTTATAAATGAGGCCCCTGGTCACACACCACACGACTAAATGAATGCTAATGTTTCCCTGTCTGCTGCCTGTTAAATATCTACTGCGTGATAAACCCTTCCCTCCTACTCCTCTCATCAACAGCTGTCCATTAATCCCCTAAAAGCTCGCTCCCCCCCTCCCTTCAAAGTGCCATACCAGCATCTGTATCAGATTTTTTGGAGGAAAGATGTTGCTTCAGGAAGTCATTTGTTTCCTTTTTGCAATCCACCCCTCTGCAGGACCTTCACATGCCCAGCAAAGGCAATCGTTAAGAGCTTCTTTTTTTTCTGCTGCCATTAAGGTCTAATATATCAGCTGTGCAGTCAATTGTACCTGACAGGCAGCTTCTTGAACTTGAACTGGGTCGTCTGGTGACAGATAACATGGCTGTTTGTTCAATTTCCTCCTCTGCAATGGCATCGCTCTGACGTGAGTTATTATAAATCACTGTGGATGCGTACATCATGTATCTTGTCAGCGCCGGGAGAGTGGTGTGTGTGTGTGTGTGTGTGTGTGTGTGTGTGTGTGTGTGTGTGTGTGTGTGTGTGTGTGTGTGTGTGTGTGTGTGTGTGTGTGTGTGTGTGTGTGTGTGTGTGTGTGAGAGAGAGAGAGAGAGAGAGACAGAGCAACAGTACAGTTCGGGGAAAATAAAAATGGGAGAGGACAAATAGGACAGGTAACAACTTGAGCATATGTGCACTTTATTTCAGTCTGTGTATTCATGATGGTTTCCTGAGTTTCTTCATGCTGTGTATGTACATCCAGGTGTTAGTCATTTGACCATTTCTCCTGTTTTTAAGAAACATTTGAAGTCAGTGTACTCAGGTTTCACCAACTCAAATGTAAGACTTTTTAAGAGCTTTTTAAGACCACTTTGAATAGAATTTAAGACCTATTTCACGGCAAGAAAGTATGAACGAAAATTGCTATGAAAGAAGAAATACGTCCCATAATTACTTTCAAAGTAAATGTATTCACGTTCAACATAAGAACGATGACTGAACATAACAGCATAACAGTACACATAACTGTGTTAGCGTGTTAGACAGTGAATGTGTGTGTGTGTGTGACAAGAGCTATCTTCTGAGCTCTGCTGCCTTGGCTACAATCTTTCACCATTGCTGTTGTGCTACGGTATTTAGCGTCCACAGCACCTCTGCTTTTAGGGTTGACGTAGACCCAAACGTCGCCCAGCAGCAGTGGCCGCGTTAATCGAATATTTTCCGTCTGACGGATTTTTTTAACAATGATGTAAAAATCTGAAAGCAGTCTGTCATTTTGACGGATTAGAACAAACTCGTAACAGCGCAAAAGCTTCCCCGCAGCGAAGCTCCGGTGTTATGCCGTGTTATACATGCCCTCCAAAAAGGAAATTATATTGTTTCCAAACCGTACTTTGCCGTACAAATCATTGAAATGTCTGGGAGTTTTGCGTTATGCTGAGCGCGCTCCTGCGAGGTGCATGCATATCTCATATCTCAAAGTTAATGATTACTGGTTCCATGTTGATTTATTTCAATACAAATAGTTGGGGGGAACTGAAAGGCTATTACCGTACTGGTTACTTTGCAGCCCGGACATTTCCCCCAAAACACATTTAGAGGTGATCACAACACAGAAGTACCTTTCAAATCCGATAATTTGTAAGACCTTCTAAATCATATTTAAGACCTTTCTAATTTTTCTGATCATATTTAAGACTTTTTAAGCCCTTAAATTCTGATTATCAAATGTAAGACTTGTTAAGAACCCATGGGAACCCTGTGTACTGTACATTTACAGTGAAGCTGTTGGAATGCAAACATTTGGTCCTTTAACAGTTTAGGTTCAGTTTTAATAAGAAGGAAATATCAAAATCACATATCTCCCCACACAGATGGCAGCTAACCACAGCAGAGCGTTGACACTCAGTAGTGCTGTAAATAAGTACATTTACTCAAATTATCTGCTTAATCATAATGTTAAGGGTCTTAACATTGTCTTAACATTACCCCCCTGGAGTTCGATGACCGCATGAAGGCGATACGCAGGGTTGGCAGCATGTCCTTTACCTCCGCCCCTCAACGACGCCCACCAAAATCACCGAAGCAGAGACGCGCACCATCTCCCCCGGCTTCATCACCATGCCTACCACAATCATCCAAACCAAAACAATACAAGGAAGATGGAAGCAGATTTCCAAACCCCCCTTTCTACAGTGTAGCCCTCACCCTGCCCTCCTATGATGAGAGGAGCACGGTGGTGGGTCCTCTCTCCCCTTCAAAGCCTGATAGGGATGTGTGTGTACAAAACGCTGCAAAATTATATTTGCTGGGTCCAGGCTCAAGGGCGTATGGCACTCTCAACTCTTTCAAGGACATGCCGGGGCCCTGCCTGCCTATAGCTTTGCCGATATCTGTGTTGATAGGTAATAGATTAAGAGCAGTGAATCATCTTAGAAACAGGAAGCGCTCAAACGTTTGTGTAAGTTTATCAAATTTAGCAGTGATTCCATGTCAGCCACAGCTTGTCACAAAAAACCTGACTGATAGTGTGTTTAACAAACTTAAACTAGCTTTATTAAATGTCAGGTCTTTGGCAGGAAAAACATTTTTAATCAATGATTTTATCACTGAGCACAATCTCGATTTTATGTTTTTAACAGAAACTTGGATTGAACAGAATGACAGTGCAGCTGTTCTTATCGAATCAACCCCTCCCAACTTTAGTTTTATGAGTCAGGAAAGAATGCATAAGAAAGGGGGTGGAGTTGCTATTCTGTTCAATGATTCCCTTCAATGCAGGAAGAAGACATCTTATGGGAACTTTGCTTCTTTTGAATATGTGGCCCTTCGGCTGAAATGCTCCTCTCGAGCTCTGTTCCTAAATATCTATAGACCACCCAAATACTGTGCAAGCTTTTTTGATGACTTTACTGAACTGCTGTCTATAGTGTGTATTGACTTTGACCGTCTAGTCATTGTTGGTGATTTTAACATCCATGTTGACAACCCCCAGGACAGAGGGGCTAAAGAACTGTTTTGTGTTCTTGATAGCTATGGACTGACTCAGCATGTGACGGAGCCCACGCACAATAAGGGGCACACTCTGGACTTAATTATCTCAAAGGGTCTGAATATCTCTAAGGTTGTGGTGACTGATGTTGCACTCTCTGACCATTCCTGTGTTTTCTTTGAGAGCTCTATTTCTGTTCACAAAAATGTTCAAAAAGAGGTAACCACAAAGCGATATTTAACTGAAAATACTAGGGAAATGTTTACTCAGAATTTTTCTTCCACACTTGCCCCTGCCAACATCTCAGTAAATGAGCTAGTAGATCATTTTAATTCAAAAAAAAAAATGTTATAGATGCCATTGCTCCAACTAAGGTAAAGGAAGTGACTGGCAAGAAAATATCTCCATGGAGAAAGGCCATGAGCGTGAGAACAGAAAAAAGAGAGTGTCGAATAGCTGAACGCAGGTGGCGAAAAACAAAACTCCAGGTTCACTTTGAAATCTATAAAGAGAGACTTGGCCTTTATAATTTGGAATTGAAAAACGCACGACAATCGTTCTTCTCTGACATCATTACCAAAAACAAAAACAACGCACGTGCCTTGTTTGCTACCGTCCACAGACTAACTAACCCCCCAGTGTCAGTAGCCTCTGAATTTCTATCCACCAGGGCGTGCAATGATTTTGCCTTTTTCACTGACAAAATTCAGAAAATCAGACAAGCAGTCAGTGCCTCTGCATCAGGAACAGCAAATGTGTTGTCCCTATGTCCACCTAATATCAATTCAGACATCATGACACAATTCCATCAGATTAATGATAAAAACCTGGAGGACATTATTCAACTTCTGAAATCCTCCTCCTGCTGCCTTGATATTATTCCAACAGGATTTTTTTTCCAAGATGTTTTTCGTTGCATGGCCTCAGATCTACTTCATATAGTAAACAAATCTCTTCACTCAGGTATTTTTCCACAGGCCCTGAAAACTGCAGTCAATAAACCGCTCTTAAAAAAGAATAATCTAGATGCTTCAGTAATGAACAATTACAGGCCCATATCAAACCTCCCATTTCTAGGTAAAATCATTGAAAAAGTTGTTTTTCAACAGTTGAGTAACTCCTTGCATTTAAATAACTGTTTGGATGTGTTCCAGTCAGGCTTTCGTCCAAACCACAGCACTGAGACTGCTCTTGTAAAGGTCTTCAATGACATCCACTTAAACACAGAGAGTGGCAGAACTTCAGTGTTAGTATTATTAGATTTCAGTGCTGCGTTTGACACTGTTGACCACAACATATTACTAGACCGACTGGAAAACTGGGTGGGACTTTCGGAAACAGTTCTAAATTGGTTTGAATCCTACTTAAAGGACAGAAACAACTTTGTTTCTATAGGTAAATTGCTGCACATGTTACATTCCTTAAATGCCTGCTCTTCCTTCCTGTCAGTTGTCATTTCAGGTGACCACACGCCGTGGTAGTACTACAATACTCCTCCTCGTGAGAAAACCGTAAGAAACAATTAGCTCAAGATGTCCGGACAATTCGGAACACGAACCTTCTCTGAAAGTCTTCGATCCCGGTTCGGCTCCCCACAGCGGCTTATCAACAGAGGCAGACTTCCTCATCGCCCGGCTCCTGCAGCCGGGCATTCCCACAGCCCCAGGCCTCACTCTCTCTCAGCTCCGAGAGCTCTCGGACCGGGTCTCCAGCGTAGCTCCCCAGTCCGGGGCAGCAGCTCCTGTCAGCTCCCCAGAGAGATCAGGGCGAGGACGCGGCCGCAGCCGCGGAGGTAAAAAGGGCAGGAAGTCGAGCCCTCCAGGATCCCGTCCGCCTCCAAAATCCACCTCTTCCCAGGCTCGCCAGGCCGGGAGTGTCACTAACACGCCCCTTATGGAGAGTAGCGTGGCCGGCTCCCTGCAATCCCTGGCTAGCTCCATGATAGCTATCGATGCTCGCCTCCAGGCCCTGGAAGACTCCGTCACAGGAGCTTCAACTTCCGTTGCACTCAGAGCAGCGCTTTCTGCCTCAGTCCCGCCGGGGTTGCCGGGTCGGTGTGTTCCACGTATTCCAGCAGTAGCTCCCCCTTATTCTCTGGCTTCGGCCCTCCCAGCCCCCCCTTCAGGTAGGCCTTTTATTTCCCAAGCCGCCAACATCTCCTCACGGCTTAGGTCGAAAATTCTTGAAGGGAAGGATGTTAATCTGCTTAGCCTTATTCTGCCCTCCCCGGAGTGCAATAAAGCCATCGCCACAGGAGGAAATATCACCGCCGTCTTTAAGGCCGCAGACCCCAGGCTTATCAGAGATATCAGCTTAGGGCAATTTATGGTCGCTTTCGGCATCTTCCGTGATGTTCTCTGCTCCGTCTACCCTGAGAGAAGAGTAGAATTAGATGCGTACATGGCCATTATCGGCGACATTAACATTAGATACGGGAGATCTGTCTTCTATCAGTACCACAAAAGCTTTTCAAGCAAAGCAGTGCTCCACCTAGCACATAGCAATATCCGCCTGGATTGGTCAGTGATGGACATTGAGCTGCTCGTGATGGCCACCGGCGGCCAATCTGCTATCTTATGCAACAGCTGCGGAGCGCAGGGCCACATCGCTCCCCTCTGCCCCTCAGTGCCTTTCTCCGCGCCCAGAGCCTCCCACATGCAGTATGCTGGGAACGATAGACCAAGCCGTCAGGTGCAGATTAGACACGAAGATAGGATTTGTACTAGTTTTAACGAAAATGTTTGCACTCACCCTTACTATACATTTCTTCATATCTGCAGTTCCTGCAGGGATGCACACCCGAAGTCCGTTTGCCCCAGGCGCAGCCGCAGCCTCACAGTAGCTCTGCGCCAGAAACCTCGTAGTGGAAAAACATTTTTTAAATATCACCCCTCCACTCCCATTAACATCCCTCAGCTAGCAGCTGCGCTATCTACTCACCCAGATTCCGTGTTTGTTGACTATCTCCTGTCAGGGCTCTCCCAAGGCTTCAGGGTAGGGGTCCTCTCATCTCCGACAGTGACTTTTGTAGCAAGAAACTTACAGTCAGCCGCTAAAGAACCCAACATAGTTTCCCAGCTCATCGACAAAGAACTTCTCAAAGGATATATAATCGGTCCTTTTAGCTCCTCCCCCTTCTCAGTGTTCCGTTCAAATCCCATCGGAATAGCCACACGCAAATACTCTGAGGAAAAAAGGCTGATTTTCGATCTGTCCGCTCCCCGCTCCGGCCCATTCTGCAGTGTCAATAGTATCATCCCTCCAGATCAGTTTTCCCTTCACTATGCCTCAGTGGATAATGCAATAAAGATGATCAAGTTCACAGAGCACGGAGCTTGGCTCTCCAAAGCGGACATTACCGATGCCTTCAAAATCATCCCCATTCATCCGTCTCAGTGGAATTTGTTCGGTATTAAGTGGGAGTCCAAACTCTATTTCGCCGTTCGCCTGACCTTCGGGTGCAGAAGCAGCCCCTGCATTTTCAATTCCTTCTCGGAAGCGCTCTGCTGGATCCTGCTGAACATCGTCAGAATCCCCTCCGTCCTTCACCTGCTGGACGACTTCCTCCTCATAGATCCGCCATAGGGATCTCACTGGCTAAGCTTAAACATTGCTTTCAGGAGTTAGGTGTCCCTCTCTCCAGAGAGAAAACGTTAGGTCCCAACACACGCTTAGAGTTCTTAGGCATCATCCTCGGCTCCATAGACATGAAGGCGTCTCTCCCCTCCGACAAATTGCAGCGCATCCGGGACATCACCAAGTCACACTGCGAGCAACTATCACAAACAACAGTTGCTCTCCCTTCTCGGACACCTCAACTTCGCCATGCACGTCATCCCCCAGGGGCGCTCGTTCATCTCCCGCCTCCTGGACGCAGCATCGGCGGTCGACAACCTCCATGACTGCGTTTTCTTAGACGAAGGCTGCCGCTCAGACCTACATTTCTGGTCCCTCCTGCTCGCCCACTGGAATGGAGTTACTTTCTTTTACGATGACCTTGGGTGTTCCTCTGACTCAATGATGTTTTTCACGGATGCTGCCCCATCCGTGGGTTTTGGGGGTTTCTTCCAGGGAGAGTGGTTCGCAGGGTCATGGCCCCCGTCATTCCCTAATCATGCTTCATCCTCCGCTCTGCACGAGATATTTCCGATCGCCGTTGCATGCCACGCATGGGGTCACCTGTGGTTCCGTAAACGCATCTCGGTGCTGTGTGACAACCAATCAGTGGTCGGAATCATTAACAAGGCATCATGAGAAGCATCACGCGGTCCTCCATAATCCACAACTTCATAATCACAGCTCGCCACATTCCCGGTCACCTCAATGTTGTTGCTGACTCCCTCTCTCGCTTTCATTTCCAGACGTTCCGGAACCTCTGCCCGGAAGCCAGCTCGCAACCAGTAGGAATCCCTCCACTTCATCTCCTCTCTCTGCACTAAACGAGAGTCCCCTAGCTCGGCACCTCGAGTCTGCTAGATTCTTCATGAGAAAGGGGTTAGCCGCTTCCACCCTCAAATCCTATGATTTTGCATGGAGAACGTTTGCCTTTTTCTGCTGCTCAGTAGGTGTCTCACTGAAACCTGTCCTCATCTCCACCGTGTGCGCCTTCATGTGCTACTGCACCACTGACTGACACCTCAAACCTCAGTATATCCGGAGCCTCTTAGCAGGCATTCAATTTAATATTCGCTGCTCTGATCCTAGCTTTCCCAGCCTATTTTCAAACCCAACAGTTAAACTTATTCTAAAAGGGTTGTATAAGACGTTTCCCCCCGCTGCAGACCCGAGGCTCCCTATCACGCTCCCTGTCCTGCGCCTCATGCTGTCCACACTTAGGAAAGGATTATTCTCCCCCTATATCGACGCGCTGCTCGATGCCGTATTTTTATTAGCCTTCTATGCGTTCCTCCGACCTGGCGAATTCACCACAGCTTCCCTCACGTTCGACCCCAGTCAAGATGTCTGCCTCTCCGACCTAGTTTTCAACGCCAGCCACTTTAGTCTCAGCCTCAAACACTCCAAATGCGGAGGAGCCTGCTCCGTTATCGCAGCTCGTACCGATTCCCCGTTCTGCCCTTTTAATTCTATGATTAAATTCCTGCGCTGCATTAATCCAATCCGTCCTCACCACTTTTTCTGATTAAAGGAAATACTCCCTTAACGCAGCGCCTGTTCAATTTCTACCTCAAGCAAGTTCTCATTAAATCCGGCCTATCACCTATATCATACTCGGGACATTCCTTCAGGATAGGTGCAGCCACCTCTGCTGCTAATCAAGGCCTCATCCCTACAACAACTAGGACGGTGGTCCTCCTCCGCCTTCACAACCTACATTCGCCCGGATATCAGCGCCGTACTGGCTTCCCAAAGATCTCTCAGACCCTAACTATGGTATCTATGCATATAACTGGTGGTGGTTCATAACACGGCTACACCAGAGTTCCCGTTAGAATATGTTTTCGCCGGTCAACATGTCCATTAAAGTTTAAATCTTCCGGACAAAATGAGAAAAGTGCCGGTCAAAGGTCTTCTTTGTTATTTATTGTGCTTTAAAACAAATTAATATGATTCGATATTAAACAAACTAATTATAGTAGATTAACTACATTATTCAAAAGTGTACAGTAACTTACAATAACACGGGAATAATAAACGGAGCGCTCTCCCTCTCCTGACAGCCCGTCAGTATCATGCAGCTCGTGGATCCAGTAATGAGTGACCCGACAGTAAAACTAAACATATCTATAACTAGTTTAGGTAGTTTGAGAGGTAATTAAATAGCTACGTGTGATATTCTAACCTGAAGTGTGTGTTTTGTTCCGCTCACCGCTGATCATGCAGAGCTGTGTGTCGACTCGTCAGCAGCAGCTGATCTCTCTCTCCCGTCAGATTAGACTTCACTCACGTTTATGTCCATATCGATCAGATCCAGCTAGTTCTAGCTAATGATATGACTACCTGCTTATTAAAAGACACCTAAACAATAAGTGTCGCTATGCAACTGGGTGAGGCCACAAAGTATAGCGCAGCATTATGCATTTGTTTACATGCCCACCGGAACCCCGAGGCATTACCAACAGATCAACGCACAATCAACCCATACAGGACATCTCTTTCTCCACATTAAGTGTTAGACATTAGAATGGACTATTCTTGTCTGTCACATACTCTTTTGTCTGTCACATAAGTGGCGCAAGTTGCGCAACTGATGTGGTATTGCTAAGGGGAAATTATTTTGAACGGACACTTTGACCGGAGAGATTTAGATTTGCCGGTCTTCTGCATATTTTACCGGTCGTAGTCCGGTAATTACCGGCTAACGGGAACTCTGGTCTACACGTATACATGTCTCATTATGGTACCGGATTTCAAACTGCATTCCCGTCCTAGTCCACGGGCCCCGCCCACAGGGAACAATGTCTCGTCTCACGTTGCATCTACATGTCACGGGCTACATTCTCCTGCACGCAGATATCTAATCCCAGGCCCGTGCTCAAATGTGTCTGTGTAAAATGTATACCCTGCGACGTCAGGTTGTGGACTGTGTGTCCCCGTAGACATCGGTCTTGTGGACTGCGGGTCCCCGTAGACTTCGGTCTTGTGGACTGTGGGTCCCCGTAGACTTCGGTCTCTGTTAAAAAAACAAGATCCCTGCTTCGGCAGGACGTTCGACCTTCGTGGCGGCGTAGTCAAGCCCTGCTAGCCAGGCAGGCGACCCTCAGGTCGTTTTCAGATAAGACCGGCACTGATTTCGGCCGTCAAAGTCTCAGCATGACCCGTTAGCTCCGGCAGTGATTCCGGCATCCTGCCGCATACATATGTTAATCTATTATTTCATCCCCAGATCACCACAGTCACCCTACAAGGTAAGAAACTCAGTTCATCTCAGTATTCTATACTTCACTGGTTTTGGGGATTTCATCGGAGCGGTTCTTTCCCTCCTGAATGATTATCCTGCAAACCAGGGCCTAATCGCCAAACACCATTACATTCTCCTGTTGTATTATCATGGCAATCATTTCATTCATATGACGTGTAACAATACATATGTATTCCATACATCACGTCTCTCCGGTTTGAAATGAAAGCTTTAGCGCAAGTTCAATAAAGAAGACCTAACAATGAGTCACTTACGACGAGGTTTGACAATATAACAACAGTTTATTTGATAATAAACAAAATGAGCGAAACTAGCAACAGGTCCCCCGAGGCTGGCACGGAGAGAGTAGAGGTGCGGGAAGGTATTTTGAGTGGGGGTGCTGAGGTGCTGGACTCCAGTGAACACTATTACGGGCACTATAGAGCACGCACAAAAGCAATCCCCACACGCAAACACACAGTACACCCGCGACTGTTACAATGAAGGCTTGATAATCAGCTCACGGCATATAGGCAGGGGTAAAGTGCTATTTTTTACGAGTGGGGAGCGGACCTCACCTCCTCTAGGGGGGTCCGGGGGGATGTTCCCCCGGGAACATTTTTTTTAAATATTGAAGTTGAAAGCATCAATCTGGTGCACTTTGAGAGCAACATTAAGAGATCTATGGATACATCTCTCAACACCCAGATGAAACACAACTGTAAGCAGATGTTATTTTTCTTTATGGATATGTTACAGCCATATAGTATTTCATAACTGTTTTTCCTTTATTCTCTTTGTTTTATAACTATAATGATCATATGAAGGTGTGCCGCGGAAATAATCTTTTGAATAATTTGTGACCAAACCGTTTGAGACCCACTGAGATAACTTAGACTAAAGTGAACTATCTAAACACTCAGAGAGTCCTTTAGCTCACCTGAGACTCTCAGTCTGGGAGGAGAGCTCTCCTCCAGCTTGTTGTGGAACCAACAGCAACAGCTCCGTATGTCCGTTAGTGCAGCTAGCTAACCAGATGCTAACAACACGGTCCCTGCTGCTGGCACCGGTCCCTCTCTCTCTCTCCCTCTCTCACACAAACTAAATGCGCTATGTCCGCACACACACACACGCACACGCACACGCACACGCACAAACAGAGCCGAGTTTGAATGACACAAGCACACTTATTTCCATGCAACTCTCTGATTGGTCTGGTGTCTTGCCTCTGTTGCATTCACTGAACACAGGAAATTACAGTCCTGCCGTCCTCTCGAGTGTTATGATGAGGTTCACGTAAAACACGGTTAATGTATTATATTATTGAGGTAGAATTGTCCGGTGCTACAGAAAAAACATTCGGGGCAGGCCAAAATATTATTTTACCAACAATGTGGAATTTATTGGCTACATATTACACAGATTATGCACAGCGGGAGCAGCAATAACCGTCAAATAATAATTCAGACTGGGGAGCTCCGCACCCCCTGCCTGCCGCTAGGGGGTGCTGCAGCGCCCTCAGCACCCCCCTTCCCGCGCCCATGGGAGAGAGTGCCCAGAGGAGTAAGAGTGAGGGATACGAATCTGGTTGGGCTTTCCTCTTGTAGCTTCTAAGAGGTGCAGCTCGTCAGATAGGTGCAGCTCATCAGACACTGGGTGTTTCTCAATCTCGAATACACTTGCTTGGTAGCACATGTCTTCCGAGCGTCTTGCTTCAGAAGCGAGACAAGAATACTTCCTGGCATTCGGAAAACGTAGAGTGGAACAGGCCACGCCTTACATTTTCTGCCACAGATTTAGGGAAATTGGTCCGTGCGCAAAACATTGTGGGGATTTTAAGACCGCGGAGTCTACACATGTGCAGCCTCGAAATATCGGGCTCGGTAGAATTCCAAGTATGCTAGACATTGGAACAGTACTTCGGCGGCACTCGATGACGTAGTGTGCTTGAAATAGTGGCTCTAGAGCAGCTTTACTCGAGATTGAGAAACACCCACTGGATCCTGCAATCGCGCACACACACACACACACACACACACACACACACACACACACACACACACACCACACACACACACACACACACACACACACACACACACACACACACACACACACACACACACACACACACACACACACACACACACACACACACACACAACGGCACCCCTGGTGGTGTGGAGGGGTCGTCTCACTCCCCCCCCCCCCCCCCCCCATAAAGAAAGGAGTTCCACTAGGAACACCGGCTGCCCAACCGGACCCTCTTCACATCACAGTGAACATCCGTTAATGCAACACATTTATTTTACTTGTCCCTTGACCCAGCACATAGAAAGGCCTGGAATGTTTCTCCAGAAACGGCAAACTAGCCCTTGGCACCAAAACCAGGACCTGACCTCCAGGACTAAACGAGTGCTGCTCCATTCTTCGTTCATACCGATGATTCATTCCTACCTGGCCTAACGACAACTTCTCTTTGGCCATCCCCCCAGCTGAATACCCCCTATGCCGGAGCCCGTTTACATGGTCTATGTGAATATGAAGGGGTTCCGATGGCGGGACAGCGTCAACGATTAAACGTTCAAAAGGCTGTACACTCGCAGGGATGGGACACAGTGGAGCGGATTTCTCACCCCGATTCGGCTTACCTTTCGTTTGAAATGTGTGACATGATTTAATATGCCGAGACACATCCCTCTTTAAACCAGGCCAAAATAAATACCGTAACATGTAATTATATGTCTTTCGGACACCCAGATGTCCCGATTGATTATGTGCTTTCTTGAGGACCTCCTCACGAAATGTTACAGGTACCACAATCTGAAAGACTGACTCACCAATGAAGCCATCCGCCTGACATAATCCAGTTCCTTTAACCTGCTGACAGGGAGAGATGACAGGGACAGGTTTTACAGACACAGCACAAGCAGCAGAGTTAAACTGGCCTACACAGTTCCCCCTGCTAGCCTTAGCTTTGGGACAGTCAGCCTTCCAGTGCCCTCTCCCCCTGCAGAAGTTACATATATCTGACGAACAGTGGCGCCGCCCCCCCTCTTCCCACATTTTAGATTGTCATTACAAATAAAAATATATATTTAAAAAAATATTTATTTTTTATTTTTAATAAACAAGGTACATATTATATAGTTGGTATCAGAAAAATGTATAATCTACAATAAAATCTCGTTTAAAATTGTGTTACGATGTCCAAAGTTACTGGTAAATCTTTGCCCGTGTATCATTACCCTCTCTCATCTGGGCGGTAAGAAAAGAGCCCTAAGTGCAGCAGCAGCCAACCAAGTGCTGACTGTTGCTACCTGAAAAGTACTATGCCGCCAAAACATCATTTCAGCCAATCAGCGTCGTCAGATCTGATGGTTCAAGGGCTACAATTTCAGCGCCCGGACCAAGGCAGTCTGTGAGTTGTTTTGACTCGTATCCAAGGAGACAAAACAGGGATCTGTCATACACTCTGGAAGCTATCATTAGCAGCTAATATGAAAACTCAGTTTTTGACATAAAAATGTAATTATGGATCATCAATCATTTTTTCAAAATGACAGACACATTGGATTAACCTTCAGCCGCGTTTTCTCGTTTTAATGCCATCGAACATAACTTTTGATCAGAATAACAACCTAAAGCTACGTCGTGTGATGTCTGTCAGGGTTCGTACGGTCATTGAAAACCTGGAAAAGTCATGGAAATTCAAAATGAAAATTCCAGGCCCTCGAAAAGTTATGGAAAACAATATTTTTCCCAAAGTTTTGGAAAAGTCATGGAAATTTAACTAAAGTTGCGTCAAATATAATTTACATTTAATCGAATCGCCGAAATAATCTGCGGTCGCGAGCTGTTATGTGCCATCATGACGTGCATGGTGTTATTTTTTAATATATGAAGCGTGAGCTGTATGCTCGAGTCTTCCTGCTTGTCGGCTGAACTCTGCTGCTCCGCGATGAGGGTCTAACTCCAGCAGCTACATTACCTACGGTGCGTTAGTTAATAGTAACTGTGCGGTCCGGAGTCACTGTGGCACAGACTGGACCGCTGGTGAATAGCTGTTAGAACGGGCCGTTCAGGTGTTCAGAGCAGAGCTCCCTGTCGGAGCGGCAGAGCGTGATGTGAACTGAAACGTTTTTCTGTCGCAATATTATCGTATAATAATAATAATAATATAATAATAATAGGAATCGTTGAGCTAGCTAACTAGCATACATTGTCACTATCTGCTAACGTTAGCTTTAGCCTTCGTTTTCTAATAGTTTTTTTCATAGGCTATAAACAGAGGTTGTATATGTATAGATATTGTACTAGAGAAAAAGTAGAAGTACTCAGATCTTGTACTTGATCAAAAGTAGAAGTACTCAGATATTGTACTTGAGTAAAAGTAGAAGTATTCAGATATTGTACTTGAGTAAAAGTAGAAGTATCAGAGTGTAGGAATACTCTGTTACAGTAAAAGTCCTGCATTCAAAATGTTCCTCAAGTAAAAGTAGAAAAGTATTATCATCAAAATATAGTGAAAGTAGCGACAGTAAAAGTAGTTGTGCAGATTGGTCTATTTCAGAATAATATATATGATATGTTTTATAATGATTGATCATTAAAGTGTTCTCAAAGCTGGTAAAGCTGCAGCAAGTTTCAATGACTTTGTATACTGCAGGGTAGCTGGTGGATTTACTCCAGGTGGAACTAAAGTCTGATTTAAGACTTGATTATATTTCACATCATTGATCCAGATCTGTGAAGTAACTAAAGGTATTAAATACCATTTACCTCTGAACTGTAGAGGAGTAAAATAACAAAGTAGCAAAACATTGAAATACTTAAGTAAAGTCAAAAGGATGTCAACATTTTACCCAAGTATAGTACTTGAGTTTATGAACTTGGTTACTTTACACCGCTGGCTATAAAGATAGAAAGACTAAGCCTTGCACAGAGGCATGAAAATACATTTTCAAAATGCTCAACAGTGCTGCCAAAATTATAAACTGACTGCTACACAATTAAAATAAATGCGACGCTTTAGCGTTTCTGTTATTATTACCACTGCTGCTTTAGTTGTTCTGATTGCTAAAATCCTCTGTTATTCCTAATTTGAAAGCCGATATTCCGTGGGGTCGGGGGCTCCGATCCTTGTCACCTTTTTCATACCTGATGAGTTTGCATCCCTGACTACAGTTGCTTTAGTGTGTAGAAGCTAGTAAGCCTACTATTTTATAGCCTACGATTTGTTTTAGATAGGCACAACATGTTTCATATGCTTGCTGACCTTATTTTCCTGTTCCATGTTAAAATAAACCCTTTTCAGTGGTACCGCTGAGAAAGAGTAATCTTTTTCGGTCATGGAAAATTATGTAAAGATCATGGAGAAGTCATTGAAAATCATTGGTGAAAAAGTGTATGAACCCTGGTCTGTATTTGTCGCGAGTTCTGATCGCTCAGTGATGATACTTATATTTCTATAATCTGTGGAATCTCAGCTTGTTAGCTAAGCTTGTTTGTGTATATCCGATAAGTATATCGATCGATTTATACCTAGAGTGCGTTAGCATTTTTTCGCTCAGGGCTCATTTAGCAAAAGGTTAGCTTCTTGTGAGACTTGTGTTTTATTTCGGTAAAAATGGTTCATATCATCAGTTAGCTGAGTTTCTTCCCGTTAAATGAGTATGACACATGAATAGTTTATTTCATTTTAAGAAGCCCTGAGACACAATTTCGTGAGAAACGAAACGGGGGAAACAAGCCCCTTAACAGGTTAAATGGGAATTAAATCATTTGAGTGTTCCCAAAGCCCCGGTGTTCTGCAGTTTGTGTGGGCCTACTGTACTGTTGCACAGTTTATACTGTAGAAAAAATATGTCCAGGACAAGGTGTTTCAAAGTTTTGGAAGATTCATAGCTAACCACACTGAAGATTATGGAGGTATTGATCAGTCTTCTCATATTTTTAAGCCTCAATTTGTCCTTCCTCTCCCCCTCTAACATCACCAGAAGTCATAATTTAAGGGGTAATTTCTCAATTGTTTTTACCGGGGGAGCATCCCCCCGGACCCCCCTAGTATTGTTTGGTCACTATTTCCACAGCCCCACCTAAAATATTTCCCACCAGCCACCACTGCTGACGAACCAACCTGTGGCTGACCTCGCATCCCCCGTTCAGGTCTACCCCTCCTTGTCGGTCTTCTTCTTTTCCACTTTCTTCATCATCCTCTCGGAGAAGGAGAGCATCTTGTACACTCTGAATGCGTTGGTTCCCTTCTTGATGCTTTTGTCCTTCACCTCCTCGATGTCCGGCAGACTGTTAATGGCGCAGCGGAAGTTCGCCTTCCACTTCTTCGGGTCACGGCGGTCTATGCCGATCTGATATTTACTGGTGTGTATGCAAGGGTGTAACTTTGGTTTGAGAAGTGGGGGGGACACAAAACAGGGGGTCCTCCGCAATTAAACATTTTCTCAATTTAATTCCATTTCCTGCCTTTCTACAAATATATTAGGGACTATCGTGTTAACAAATCCAAGAAAAATGTGTAGTGTATATAATGAGTGCACACTTATCTAGTATCCTATCCATGTGAACCTGTCTTATTTGTGATGACCTCACATCCTCTGGGGGCATGCACCCCCGGGAAGATTTATTTCTTTAAATTGAAGTTGAATGCATCAATCTGGTGCACTTTGAGGGCAACATTAAGAGATTTATGGATACAGTTCTGAACACCCATATGAAATAGAACTGCATATATTTCAATAATCAAAAAACCATTAGAATATGCTTAAAACCAATAACAAATCATTGATAAACTCCTCTCTCCTATCTTTATCTTACCTAGTCTGCATTATTTCTTTTTATTTATGCATATTTGACTAATCACTCCCCTTTCAAACTGTTTTTTATTTTTTGTACTGACCTATAGTACACATTGGAAGGATTTCTTAACATATTTTATATACAACTAATATTACATAGATGGAAATATTTGATTACATAGATGACCAAACCGTTTGAGACCCACTGAGATAACTTAGACTAAAGTTTACAACCTAATCGCTCAGCGAGTCCTTTACCTCCATGAGCTGACGTTATCTCTCTCAGTCCGACAGGACTCTCCCTCTCCTTATTGTTGAAACAGCTTCTAATCTCCGTTAGCTCCGAGCTAGCACAAGATGCTAACAACAACCCCCAACTCTCTCAGTCAGTCAGTCAGTCAGTCAGTCAGTCACTCTCTCTCTCTCTCACTCACTCTCTCTCTCACTCTCTCACTCTCTCTCAAAGTCCGACAGGAAAGAGCTCTCCCTCTCCTTATTGCTGAAACAGCTTCTAATCTCCGTTAGCTCCAAGCTAGCACCAGATGCTAACAACAACCCCCGTAACTCTATGTCTTTCTGTCTCTCTCTCTCACAAGATGCGCTCGTGCCACACAGACGCTCCTCCGTGACGATGACCGCTTGCGTAAACAAATAATAATAAACACATTTAAAAAGTGGGGGGGACACAAATGGGATTTTGAAAAGTGGGGGGGACATGTCCCCCCTGTCCCCAGTGGAAATTACGCCCATGGTATGGCCCATCTCATGAAGAGCGGAGCGTCTTTCTCCAGGTCCCAGCCGTGACGTGCTGCATGCATCCACGGGATCTGGAATATCCGCTTCCACATTCTCTCTACGGGCATCGTCTCACAGCGGGCCAGCAGCCGCCATGTCGTCCTGCGGGAAGTCAGTAGCATTAACATGCGGAAATAAGATGTCACACATTGTAACAATAAGGTACTATTAACATCCGACCACTCTCTGCTCTCAGCCACACGCTCAAATAGGGAGTAAAAGGTATCTGGATCTCGTTCTCTGAACTGAGGCACAACCCGCAGATTAGCGGCAACGTCAAACTGAGTATTACCTCTACCAGGGAAATCAAAAGCCCGGCTGGGCCTTCCAGCAGTTAAACTCAACCTCCGCTCCTCTAACTCAAACTTTTTAATTTCTACCTCTCCCTTCATTTCTTCCACTGCCAGTTTCTCCATTTCTGTCTGCAACAGCAACAGTTCCTTTCTCTGCTCAAACGTCAGGCCTGCATCACGGCAGCCAGACATATTGACACTGTCTCTGCTAGGATCAATAGTAAACTTTCCCCCTACCTCAAACAGATTTGCTTTAACAATCTCTCTTGTGTTTTCCATCATTCTTTTATCCCCAACATCCAAGTGGAAATGTTCAGCAACACAGATCAGCTGCTCACGTGAGAAACCCTCCAGCAGTTCCTCTGAAGATGCCCTCAAAAAATCCTCTACACTCCCCATGATGACAACACTGTGTGGCATGCTCACGCTACTTACACAGCCTACACACTACCGCAGCCCGTCATTCTAACTGCCTCACAGAAACTAGCCTTCAGGTACTAGTTACGGCAGGTATTTACGCACTTAATACTGTAAGCTCGGCGAAGCGACCAGCAAACGGGCAACTCCACCTGCAGCCTGTGTGCTCCCGAGCTAATAGCTCTAACCACATTCACACCACACTAACAGCCCCCCCTACGACCTCCAAGGAAGACCGTACTAAAGTAGCGTGTTATAGCAGAAAGTTGAATACAGCGTATTTCTGGTATATTCATTTAATGTCACCTGATATTCCATAAGATGTGTGTTACTGAATTGGGTCACACAGTTAGAGAGACAATGGTCGTTCTGAATTATCAATAGATGTATTCATTTTAAGCAGGGTTCGAGTTATAAACTGAGCTCTATGGGGGTCTTTAAAACGAACGCATGCGCCTTATGCGCACGTGCACGCACGCGCAGGCGCGCACACAGTCACAGATTGCGCAATAATGTATTGCACACCTTGGAGGTGCAGACTCCAAGTCTCATTAAACAGGCTGGAGCTCAGTTCTGCAACTTTCTTCAGAAGCACTTCTTTTAGTTTGAGCTCCGCTTTTTCAACAGCTCGTTTATGAGCAATATGTAAAAAATCGCGGTGTATGTAAAAAGATGTCCGCAAATGCTTCTGCACAGGGCTACTCACAGTCCCATTGGTCCAGGCATCAGTGGCGGTTCTAGACCAATTTGACTGGGGGGGTCACTGGGGGGCCAGTTATTTTCTGAGGGGGGCACAATAAATGCAGGACGAAAAAGAGAACTAGACAGTATGAAGTAATTGCGCATAAGAAAACAATGCAATACAGTTATTGGTATTTGTTTCAGTACACTTATTTATTTCAGATAGATCTTATAGTTATTACTGTTAGCTTCAGCTTAAGTTATAGTGCAATGTTTGCACTAACACCATATTTATATAAAAATAAAGACAATGAACAATTACATCTCTACTTTACATAAGGGTGTCTGCACAATTTCACATTACAGCAACAAAATCCTGCGGTTTTTGGCAAACCGAGTACCAGAAAATATACATTTAAAAAAAAAACTTTTCATTGTTAGGGGGGCCACAGGGGGGTCAGAGGTCAGTGTTAGGGGGGCACTGGCCCCCCTAGAACCGCCCCTGCCAGGCATCCACCAAATATGTTCCATATTTTTTCTCCGAAAGTAAGAGAGTCTTGGCTTCCTTACAGACGAGGCATCCAAGACCACCCTCCTTTGAAAACAGCCAGGGGTTTCTTTCTTTCCAGGATCTCCACTGATTGTGTCCCCAGTTAAGTGGTGGTCCTTCTGTAGCAGTACCTCCTGCCTCCTCATGCCGCTCCGATTCGGATCTTTCTACGTGTGTGCAGGTGGTCCCACATTCAACAGCATCAGGTCCGCTAGCAAAGACAGCATCCTCCGTAGCAGCAAGGTTAGTGCTAGCTGCCACGCTAGCAGGTGCATTTTGGATGTCAAAAGCTGTTTCTTTGTGAGAAAACCAAAACAAGCCAGGCTTGTAGACCCCGTCGGCGGCAGTGGCCTTTTTTTGGGCGGCATGGTAATCGTCTGCTAGCCTACGGTACTCGTAGTATGTGTGTATCTGGTCAATATATTTGAATGTCTGTTGATATATACGGTTCATTCTTCGGGCGCGCGTCCCACAGCCTCACAGGCATAGATTGCGCAATATTTTATTGCGCACCTTAGAGGTGAAGTGCAGGCATATTGTCATTCAAGAGAGAATACGATGCGTAGTTCTTTTGGAAAACATTGTTTTGTTTGCCTATTTACCTCGTTAACGTAAATAATACTCATTACATTGAAAAATGCATTATTTGTGATCAAAATAATGGTTGTTGGTAATGTATATTAGCGACCCCCACAGATGTTTGATTTCACTGGGTCTGTGGGAGCTCAGGCCCCTCCTTATGGGAGCTCAGCTCCCATTGGCTCCCACGTAACTCGAACCCTGATTTTAAGTGAGCTGACTTCGAGGTTGGAGGAAGTTCAGAGAAGGGCTTAGGGCAGAGGTGCCCAGTACGTCGACCGCGGGCGACCGGTCGACCGCGGGGGCAATGCTAGTAGATCGCGAGTCATTCATAAAAAAAAAAATCCTGTTCCGTTAAAATAGACAAAACAGGTTTTGATCCCTCCTCCCTTGGCCTCCCTGCCACTTAATTCAGGAGTTACCCGTCTTGAGGTGGACAATGCTCCTTGCCAAGAGAGTTCAGCATGTGAGGGCGGTAACACGAGCAATTTATCTAAACATTTAGCAAAAGTGCACCACATCCAGACGGAGGAATGCACCGGGTTCGACTGTCTTTCTAGCAGCTCTGTAGCCCCCCCATCCACGAGTAACGTTTCCACGTCAGGTGTTATGTATGCTAGCAGCAACACACGCAGTTAACTCAATGATTCAAACATGGGTTCATGATTAGAGGAAACTGAGTTACTCTTTATTTTGTTAAAGTTTCAGCTATTCTGTTCACAGTTCTGTCATCACATTATTTAATACGATTTGTTAAAACATTGTTGTTTATTTTGATGTGAAATATTATTTATTTAATTTAAATAAAAAGCAATGTTAGTTTTGTTCACAATTTGTTAATTTAATAATATATGTATTTTTGAATCAAGTATTCATCTTTATTGTCTTCATTGTTAGTTTCCACATGCCTAAAACAACCTCAAGCTAAATCTAAAAGTTGATGGCTAAACAAGAGCGTTTGAGAAATTGTGCAAGGCATACAGTAATAGTCTGAATAGTCGATTAGTCGTTTCATTAATCGATAGATTAATCGATTATCAAATTAGTTGTTTGTTGCAGCCCTATTATCCATGTATAAATAAAACGTGTTATTCAGCAACCCTTGCAATTTGGGATTTTATTTTTGGTTGGTAGACCTCGGTGAGCTGGTCATTTCAAAAGTAGCTCACCAGCCCAAAAAGTGTGGGCACCCCTGGCTTAGGGCATGGGTCGGTAACAGGCCCATGCCCTTTTAACAACATAGGACCGAGAGTCGCACATCAGGGTTTCCGTTAGCCGGTAATCACCGGTTTTTATCTGGTAAAATTAATTAAAACCCGGTAAATTCAAAACCTGCTGGTCAAAATGTCTGGTAATAATTAGGGATGCTCCGATCGATCGGCCGCCGGTCATTATCGGCCGATATTCATTCTTAATAGTTTGGTCGGTGCTCTCTATAAAGGCCGGTCAGCAGAGCTGGATCTGATCGATATGGACATAAACGCGAGTGAAGTATAACCGGACCCGAGAGAGAGATCAGATCAGCTGCTGCATAATCACCTGAATCCCCGCCCACTGTTTAGGGCGCTGCATGAGAAACTGACGGGCTGTCAGAGAGAGAGGGGAAAAGAGTTTCTCCCGTGTTATTATCCAAAGTTAATGTAAACTTTTGAATAATGTACTTCATCTACTACAAGTAGTTTGTTTGAATGTAATAATGATGTTTGTGGAATCATTTATTGAAAAATGAATCTGAACTTTTCGATCTGTAACGATTATAAACTGAAGCAATATAAAAATGACTCCCATTAACTGAGTTTTAAACATCAGCATATACGGTCATAGTCCGGTGATTACCTGCTAACGGAAACTTTGCTACACCATTCTTATTATTGAAACATGACCGGTAAGTTTCAAATTTGTCCGGTAAAATAAATTCTGTCCCGACATATCCGCTGACATTCATAATGTCAGCGGAGGGAGCTGGAAGCGGCGCTGTGGAAGAGCAGAGTGGCGAGGGAGAGCTGTCATCTTCCCTTTTCAAGCTTCAAACATGTATTTATCGTGTGATTTTGGAAATAAAAGTTCCATATTCTGAAAGCCAAGACTTTGTTTATTTAAAATCAAACAAAACACCCGAACCCTGAAAAACTAGTTTTTTACGCAAATCCACGTTTATTTTGAAATGAGCCGTTGCGACTTCCGACTGATTTCGATAGAGTGGGTCACATATGGCAAATGTGTGGTTGTGGGGAACCAGGTCAATTAAAGTACTTATTTAACTATTAAATACATTGAGTTTGAGTAAAATACTTGGTTACTGATTAATTTAGGTTATAATATATTAAATTGCAAAGCAAAACATGCTGTAATTTATTTATTTTGTCCTTTGATATTTTTTAAAGGTTTTCAACCTGAAAGAATCCTAATGTGTCCTTGAAAAGTTGAAATAAAGATTAAGGAAAAAGGATTCGAGTAGTCCATGCGTGCTCTGTTGCCCCTCAAGCCTCTCAAATGTGGGCAAACGCTCAAATAAATACCAAAAACCCAGAGAACTTGACAATACTTATCAGATTTAAATAACACTGCTACCTAGTTAATAACTTTACTCAGTGGAGGCTCGTCCATTGAGGAAAGGGAGGACCATCCTCCCTAAAATTTCAGAGAAAAATGTACTTTGAAGAGAACAATAAATACACCTCAATTTAAAAGATAAGTCTGTTAAAATACAGATAATAGCCCTGGCTTTGAGACTGAAATGGGGCTAGAGAGGACGAGCCTCCCTTTGGGCGGGTATAGCCAGAGGCTCTGGATTGGGCGCCTATATCATCAGTAAACCAATCAGCGGATCTGACTGCGCATCAGAGTGTTGATGGGGAGGGTTATCAGCGATAGAGTTTTTTCTGAACAGGGGCGCTGCGCCCTCTTACCAAATTAAATTCCTTGAATTAGGCTTTGATTATGTTCTGGCCCGCCATCTTGTGGCTCAGCAAACAATTGGCCCAAGGCCAAATGTAATTGCCTACCCCTGCCTTAGGGTATAAGAACAGTTAACCTTTGTTAGTTAACTAATCCTAAGGATGTCATGAGACGATGACGTTTAAACATATACAAGTATAGCTTTCAGGGAGGCAGAACATGTGATATCGTGTGTTAGCTAATGAAAGAAGATGGGGCGAACCAGACGGAGTCAACGGCTGCTGACTCATTGCCTAGGGTTCGCCCAGGAGTGAAACCGGCCAATGGAGAACTACCAACTCACTGTCTAGGGCTCGCCCAGAAGTGAAATTGCCAATAACAAATAGCTAGGAGGAGCAACCAACACAACTCCTCCCACAGAATTTGTATGTAAGCTGTCCCAATGTTCATACTCGGCGCTGTCTTCTGACTGACTGTCCTGATACGTCTATCACACGGTAGTAGAATTCAGCCCGGAGTACTCTGTATTTTGTACTGTTGCAGAGTACTCTGTATTTTGTATTGTTGCTTTTAGCATTAAATCAGCTTATTGCTTATCTCATAACTCGGTGTTCGAGTCCTTTCCTTGAAAAGACTACTCATCAAACGATCGGCGCGGAGCAGATTCGAACCTTCAACCACGCCACTGGGTGGTGCTCCAACAGTACTAAAACCTAACAGGGACAGAAACCAACGGTAACTAACGTGACTGTGCTTGTACTCGCTGCCATGCATAAATTCCCTGTGCATTAACTCTAGATTATATTCAGGGCTGCACATAACTGGTGCGCAGGTGCGCCTGCGCACAGGGATAATGTCCGTCTTTTCACTGAATTGTCGTCTTGAAAAGGGTACTCACAACAATTCCGCAACAACTTCATCTTCACCTGTTGCACTTGCCATTTCAACGTAAAAAACAATAAAACGGCATGAATTGCTTCGTCACATTCATCTAGATCAGGGGTGTCAAACTCATTTTCACCGAGGGCCACATCAGCATAATCGTTGCCCTCAAAGGGCCAGATGTAACTTATAAATGTAACTAAATGCAATGTAAAATAAATGTAACTACTCCTTAATGTTAAATAACTCTGAATTTATTACTTATTCACGTTACAAATATTACATATATATTTGCATAGATGTAAAACATACGTTTGCTTGTTGCTCTGTTATAACATAAATCCTTTTAATTTGTCAGGTTATGAAACCTACATTACTCCATCAATCAACGATCAAATTATCCAAGTGAATAAAGAAAAATAACATCAAACACAAGTTTGTTCAAAACTTGAAATAACAAATAACTGTAAAACCAACAATTGTGAGCTGCTAAGAACATGTGTGACAGATGTAGCATTTTACAAAAACAAATGGCTGCACACAGCCTTGCAGGGGGCATACATCCAACTAATGAGAGATGGTTTGATTACAGTAAACATTTGTCTGCATAAACACATAAAACCTACAAACACTAAATACATTGCTACACATATAAAGTAGTATATGTAATAAACTCAAAATAAGGGTTGTCTCAGTCCACAACTATATTGGTCAAGTTTTTAGGTTAGTTTTTGATGAGGAGATGCTGCCTGTCCTTGAACACACCATGTGGATCCCCTCTCCACCATCCTCATCCATTGATCATGTTCTGAAAATAATAAACACAAAACAAAATGCAAGCACAATCATTAAATTGCATATAGTTTAACTATTCTTCTTCTTCGTTGAATTGCATTTTATTATATTTTATTAGGTTTTAAAAAAAATGCTTACCAATGTGTTTTCTGACCAGATGTCTGACACCGTTGTTCCGTGGCCAGTGTGTCAATGTCTGGTTTTAGGTCCTGTGCTGTAGCAATCCGTAGAACAGCGTGGAGGTTGTCGTCAGTGATGCGTGATCTGTGCTTGTTTTTGTTTAGATTCATTATTGAAAACATCTGTTCGCACAGATAGGTGCTCCCAAACATAGACAGAACACGGGCAGCATGAAGTCGAAGCTGTGGCATGAAAGCAGGGGGCAGTAGACGGTAAAAGTCCTGGATTGTAGTATCCTGGAACTTTGCTCTCAGGCCACTATCGATTTGAAGCTCTATTAACTCCATCTGAAGGTGTTGGGGTGCAGTGCACACGTCGGTGGTGAAAGGACTAGCAAAGATGGCAAATCCAGAGTGCTGTGCTCTGAAGTCAGAGAAGCGCCGATCAAACTCATTCATCAACAGGCTCAGTTTGGTAGCTAACGATCACATGAGAAAGTACCGGGACATGAAGCTGAGATGCTCTGACAAACAGGAAAGTGGGCAAGATTGTCCTGTTTCACTTGGCACATCCATAGGCAGGGTTGGGTTGTAACGGAATACATGTAACGGGGTTACGTAATCAGAATACAAAAATCAAGTAACTGTATTCAGCTTGCGTTACACTTGAAAAACGAGTAATCTGATTACAGTTACTTTCGTAAACCTGAAGTGAATACATTTTGGATTACTTATTGGAATTATTGGTGGAAAGATTTCCTCACAACATTTAATATTCATTACTAAAGGTACAGCCGAATCATCACAGCGCACAAAAACTTTTACCGCTGCAGATGGACCAAAAAAGGGAGCGTTTGAAAAAAAAGTGGCGGTTCCGCTCAGTGAAACAATAACAACGAAACATGGAGGAACAAAAGTCTGCGTTTAAGTCGTGTGTGTGTAGAGGTGTGTGTGGTTAAAACACATCAGCCTGCGGTCGATCTTTAGCCTTATGATTCTGAAGGTAAACACAGCGAAGGCGGTGCGTGAAAGGCACTGCGCGCTCGTCTTCTCAGAGGCTGAGTTAACCCTCCCGCTGCCTCCTGGTGCTGCAGAGATTTCATGAAGTGAAGGAGGTTTTACTTCTATAAAACAGCTGTGGGCAGCAGATACTGTGAGTGTCACGGACATGAATACATAGATCAAGGCAGACTGGTGCACAGAGTCTCCTGTTTTGCCAATCCGGTGCTTAAACAAATATAGCTCTAAACCCCTGGCCGAAATGTCCTTAACATGAAGTCCGAGTTCGACATTTTAATTCATGTCCTGCCAACACTGGCAGGACAAAAGGCGACATGCCCGTTCTAAGCCGTGTCCCTCACTCCTCACATCCCAAGCTGCATCCCCAAAAAGTTCATTATGTTGTTGCATCGTTTCAGATGTTATGTTTTAGTTGTGCTCTTGATAAGCCATTAAAACAGTAAAAATACGTTCAGTTTCCTTTTGCTTTTTGTGTCTCCTGTTCACCAAAACATACCCATCTGTGATGGAAAAAGAAAGTAATCCAAAAGTAATCTAAAAGTAATCTGATTACGTAAAATTTTCAAGACATGTAACTGTAACCGGATTACTTTCAGAGCCATGTATTCAGTAATCAGTAACTGATTACATTTACAAAGTAACCCTTCCAACCCTGTCCATAGGTCAAGTTTATGCTGGAAAGCCGTGATCGTGTCGGACATCTGCGTGATGACTTGTTTGCGTGCCTACCATGGGCGTCGCCTGGGGCAGGCATCCGGGGCTTTTGCCCCTGTTTAGAGTCGGCGAGGTCCTGATAATTTATTCCGGTAAATTACTCTGACCTACTAATTGACCTGACCGAAGTTATTGAGTCTATGTAAGTTTACTGCTTGGCTCAGATCCACCAACGTCAGCAAGATCTCACCTCTACTAACCCCCCGAAGAACCAGGTTCAATTAACTGCTGTTTCAATTCAGACAACTCTTTTTTAATCTGTTTAAGGGATCCCGAAGGATTTTGATATCAGTAAATGGAGTGTGCTCCTACCTAAGTGTGAGTGTGGCAGGGTGCAGTCTTACCTTTTAAGCAGGAGAGGAGAGCACAGATTTTCTTTTAGTTGTCCCAATCCAACAGGTGAGATCAGTTTATTTGAAGAAAAATAGGTCCAAACTAATACAGGGTTTTTACCTTTTAACACATTATAATCATACGAAACATATCATGCTGGGGTTATATTTTTATCTAAAACCTTAATTCATATTTCTCATCTTTCCAAGGTCTAACTAGAATTATTAGTCCTAAGGTCCTGTACGTTTAAATAACGCATTCCAGGTATATCTAACTAGAGCTATTAGTCCTAAGGTGCTGTACGTAATAATCACGCATTCCAGGTAGGTCTAACTAGAACTATTAGTCCTAAGGTCCTGTACGTAATAATCACGCATTCCAGGTAGGTCTAACTAGAGCTATTAGTCCTAAGGTCCTGTACGTATAAATAACGCATTCCAGGTAGGTCTAATTAGAACTATTAGTTCTAAGATCCTGTACGTATAAATAACGCATTCCAGGTAGGTCTAACTAGAGCTATTAGTCCTAAGGTCCTGTACGTAATAATCACGCATTCCAGGTAGGTCTAACTAGAACTATTAGTCCTAAGGTCCTGTACGTATAATCACGCATTCCAGGTAGGTCTAACTAGAGCTATTAGTCCTAAGGTCCTGTACGTAATAATCACGCATTCCAGGTAGGTCTAACTAGAGCTATTAGTCCTAAGGTCCTGTACGTAATAATCACGCATTCCAGGTAGGTCTAACTAGAACTATTAGTCCTAAGGTCCTGTACGTAATAATCACGCATTCCAGGTAGGTCTAACTAGAGCTATTAGTCCTAAGGTCCTGTACGTAATAATCACGCATTCCAGGTAGGTCTTACTAGAACTATTAGTCCTAAGGTCCTGTACGTAATAATCACGCATTCCAGGTAGGTCTAACTAGAGCTATTAGTCCTAAGGTCCTGTACGTAATAATCACACATTCCAGGTAGGTCTAACTAGAACTATTAGTTCTAAGATCCTGTACATATAAATAACGCATTCCAGGTAGGTCTAACTAGAGCTATTAGTCCTAAGGTCCTGTACGTAATAATCACGCATTCCAGGTACGTCTAACTAGAGCCATTAGTCCTAAGGTCCTGTACGTATAAATAACGCATTCCAGGTAGGTCTAACTAGAACTATTAGTTCTAAGATCCTGTACGTATAAATAACGCATTCCAGGTAGGTCTAACTAGAACTATTAGTTCTAAGATCCTGTACGTATAAATAACGCATTCCAGGTAGGTCTAACTAGAGCTATTAGTCCTAAGGTCCTGTACGTAATAATCACGCATTCCAGGTAGGTCTAACTAGAACTATTAGTCCTGAGGTCCTGTACGTATAATCACGCATTCCAGGTAGGTCTAACTAGAACTATTAGTTCTAAGATCCTGTACGTAATAATCACGCATTCCAGGCAACCTTACCGAGAGCTATTTACCCAGCTCTGAAGGACAGAGCCTACCCGGAGAGAGTATACCAGGGGTTTCCCCCTCTCTTTCTCTCAAAAAACCAGTCTCTTTATGCTCAAAAAATCGGATCGAAACCCCAAAAACACCTCCTCTATCCCCAACCAACATCCTTCATTGGCCATGGCCTAAGACACACCTTCCCATGTTTGTGTAAAAAGGACATGATCCCTGTAGGACTTGAAAAATATTATTCTCGGCTATGACATCATTTTTGAGGCCTCAATGTGTTTCTCGTTTAAGGCAGGAGCCCCCCTCCCTGTGATCTGCTGTGAGAAAAAAGGGGAAGAAACTGCCCTCTTCCTTATCAGTGACACCCATAAATCATAGACCTTACACACTCAACCTAAACAAACCACTTTGTTTTGTTTATGCTGTAAATATAGAAAAACCTAAAATATGAAGCATTCTCATTATGGGTTCATACAAGAATATAATTGATCATATATGATTTATAATTATCTTTCGTTTTAAGTATTCACTTCATATATGATTTATAATTAACTTTCGTTTTAAGTATTCACTTCATATGAAGCTCTCAACACCCGGATGTTTTTTCTTTAGCCCCGGACAAATTCTCCCTCAATAATATAATACATTAACCGTACTTTACCTAGAGGACGGCAGAATTGTAATTTCCCGTGTTCAGTGAATACAACAGAGGCAAGACACCACCAGACCAATCAGAGAGTTGCATGGAAATAAACTTGTTTTATTGGCTGACAGGTACGTACCTCTCCTCTGTGACAGTGTTTACACTTTAAACTGTCAGCCGCGGACGCGGAGTTTCTGAAGATGGACAATAGACATTTTTTTAATAAAAAAGACGGCAATTCTCAAGTGGTGGCTCACACAACAACCCCAAAGCCACCACCAGCCAGGTGAACAAGGTATGTAAATGTCAGTAAACTTACAAGTTATGCGAACATGTAAGCAAAGCATAAATTATAGCTACGTTGACGTTACTTTGAATCACGTGGGTAAGCTAAACCGTTAGCTAGCCAGATATATTAAATAAACACTTTGTCATACAATCTAAATGGTGTGTTTTTTAGCGTTACCTGGGGTTTTCAAAGAAAGCTCTCTGGGAAATGTTGACTTACTGTCAGTGTTCAACATGAAGCTAGAACACGCATGGGCCACATACGGCCCGTTGGACTTTTTAATCCGGCCCGCCGAATATTGGTACAAAATTGTCCAAATTATAGTAATGACCGCATTAATTTAGCCTTTTTCCTGCAACCCCGTAATTTCAGTTTATTCCACTAGATGGCGCAATTGACCACTCGGCAACCCGGCAGGATCTAAGAACCGCATACGTCACCCTTACAATGGAGGAAGTTGAGATTAACCTGAGCAATCATGGCGAGAACAGCGAATACAAGTTGTAACAAGTCGTAGTGCTGAGCAAAGCGACTAAAACGCGACCACACACTTATATAAAGTCAGGCAATACTAACCAGCTTAGTGTGATTCTGTTTATTTTACCTTACTTTAATGACCATCCGTTCACCGTTATTGACAATTGTGAAGAGGCAGATGTTTTCCTGTTTTGTATTATTGCAGCTATCGGATGGAATCAATACATGGGCTACATGTGGCCATCACAAGTAAAATCATAACGAAAACTACGCCGGTAAAATGTGCCGATTTATGCCACAATATTGTAAGAGAATATTTTAATCTGATCTGTTTATAGAGTCTGTTATTATTCCTTAGAGTCTGTGATACTGCAAACATCTGCTTGTAGTCACTCAAAGACTCCTCTGTAGGTTGAGGTCACAGGTCAAACGCTTCTCCTATATCCGTGGGGGGTTTTAGACCTTGCCGCATCTCTTTGAGACAAGCAGATCATTGTCTTGCATCGGCTATTGATTATACGCGGGCTTTCTGGAAGCCCGCCTCTCCTCGTGTTGGTTAGATGTTTTGTGTCTTTTGGTTCAGAGATCGCTGGTGGAGCACTGGACATGTGTGAAACTAAGATGATCTCCCGGCCGTTATTGTCTGTACTTTCTCCAATAAAACTCTTCAGTGTTTTTGGCTAACAACGGTTCCAGACTCCTTCATTCTACCTCAACATTGCAACAACAGAAGTTTACCTTCACAAATATGATATCAACAAGTAGTCAATATAGTCTGATTAGCTTCGGTTGCTATGCTAACACCACCTGTAGAATGCCAGAGAAACAGTGTTGTGATGCCAAACAGCATCAATTCAGACTGACACATTCACTGATGGGGATGGGGAATATTTCTCAGCTGCTTGTGTGACAGTCGGACAGTGAATACTTTCCAGCGGCCGCTGCTGTGAGTTAACGGGAGAATAATCTCCGGTGGACGAGCCGCGCTCCAGCGGGCTGTAATGCCACTGAAACACATTAATAAACAATGCACCATGGCACTCTGGAGAAAGGTATAAGGCTGGAGAAGTAGTTATTTAATTTAATCTGGCTTTGTATGATTAAAAACTACCCGACGCAGTCCTCTATTGATGTTGTGAGCGGTGTTGCAGAGAAAATCAGCGACGTAAAACGCAGTTTGGGTCTTAAGAACTGTATGTCATCGAGAGGCTGAAGCTACCTTGGAGTAAACTTGCCAATGTCACCACAGATGGATCGCCAAACTTAACAGGAAAAAAAGTCGGGCTGCTGAAAAGAATCCAGGATAAGGTGAAAGAGGAAAATCCTGAGCTGGATGTCATTTTCCTGCACTGCATAATCCATCAGGAAGCCCTGTGTAAATCTGTATTGCAACTTGATCATGTTGTAGAGCCAGTCATAAAACTCGTTAACTGTATACGAGCGAGGGAACTTCAGCATCGTCAATTTATTAAGTTCCTTGAGGAAACGGATGCTGATCACCAGGACTTGCTTTATCATTCTCATGTCCGCTGGTTAAGTTTGGGGAAAGTATGTCGACGAGTGTGGGAGTTTAAAGGGGAGATTAGCTCATTTTTGGAGTTAATCGGGAAAGCTGACGATTTTCCAGAGCTAAAAAAAATCGAAAAGTCACTTCAGCTGGTTTCATGTCCCCTGTCACAAGACTGTGAAACAGCGCCGCAGGAGTTGCAATTGGAACTGATTGATCTTCAATGTGACTCCGTCTTAAAGGAGAAGTTCAACTATCTCAAACTGGAGGAGTTTTATGCTTCACTAAGCGAAGCCAAGTTTCCAAACATTAGGAGGATGGCACAGAGGATGCTGGTGTTGTTTGGCTCTACCTACAGGTGTGAGCAGACGTTCAGCGTGATGAACATCAACAAATCACGTCACAGATCCCAGTTAACTGATGAACACCTAAGATATGTCCTGAGAATTGCCACAACCAAACTGACACCAAAATTTGATGCACTGGCAAAAAAGGGTGACCAACAATACTGTTCCCACTGAAATGAAATGTAAGTTTTCTTAACTTTTTCAGGTAATGGCTTTTACTTGTAATTTTTATTTGTTCACACAAACACTCTCCATCCATCTGCTACTGGCCCGGCCCGCCTGTCAAATTTTAAAACTCATAGTGGCCCCCGAGCCTAAAAGTTTGCCCACCCCTGAGCTAGAAGCTACCTTACAGTACACAGTAGATCCTGAGTCCTGTCAGTTAAAGTGTTTCATAGTTAGCTTAGCTAAGCATCAACCTAGCACTGAAATATATGGATGTTATGTGACAGTATTTCTGAGAAAAAGTCAGCTGAAATGGTGGCATAGTTGCCACTGCTTTACGTGTCGACAGCATGTTTGAACATATTTGCAGCAGTAAATGTGGCTGTTTGGCCACTGACGTTGCCATAACAACACCTGAATTTAAATGTGCAACCTTTTTTTGCTTTTTTTATGCTCCCAAATATTAAGCCTTGACCCCCATCTTAAAATTGATATGATCAAAAAAGTATCTGTATTGTCGGAGGCTTTTTTTCCTCATCATGTCAAATTGTACAGCTTTCCTTAGTGTTGAATGCAGAAAGATGACTATAGAGTATTAAGTGAAAATGACTATATTAAAGTGTTAAGTGAATATATTAAGTGAATTACTCAAACTGCATTTGTATAGGAATGATTCTGTCCTATTGGCAGATAACTACTCTTAACAGTGATATCTACAAGAGGTTTCCAATGTAAATTTAACTATTTTCAATTGGTTTGTGAGAGAATATTTTAATCCGATCTGTGTATTTACAGGTTCTCAGTCTTTCTGTAAAACTGTTAATCACAAAGTAATGCTTTTCGTTAAACCGCATATACTCCTGCCTGTAATGTGGTCCTGCGTGTAACCTACAGGAGGACAGGTCAAGAGGTCATCTGACTTCCTGTGGGGTGAGGGGTTTGGGCACATGAGAAGTTGCAACACAAAGGTGCCTTTGTTCCGATGTCTGGCACTGATTAGTAAAAAAAGGCGGGAATATAGATCCCTCCTCTTTTAATGTATAGATCTGTGCTGTGGTCCTTTGTCTCCAGAGTTTGCTTGGTGTCTCATAAAAAAGTTGTGAATATACCTTGTGAATTCTCCGGCCGTATTATACTCTTAATAAATATCAGCATTTGACTAAAGCAGCTCCAGCTTCCATCCTTTCTGCACAGAAGTTTTCCTCACAGTTAGTATTACATTTTGTGATAGTGTGGTGACACTCATTTTAATGAAGACAAATGTGTGTATCTTGAAATTCATTTATTTGACAGAGCTGGAAACTGATTGACTTACATACTTGTTTGTGTTTACCTACACAGTCCTCACAGATGAGCCAAACAGAGTAGAGGATGAAGAAAGGAGAACAGGAGAAAGGGACACACAAGAAGGAGATACAACAGACAAGAACGACAATGGAGACAACAATGAACAGGAACACCAGAACAGACAAGAGTCAATTGTCACGTTCACACCGCCGGGACTACTCAGTGTCGGGAACTCTTTTGGCCATTTACAGTCCCTGCTAGAGAGGTGGTACGAACCTGGTGATAAAAGAGTGCCAATTTATATTCTATTTCTATTGGCTGGGCGAATTGCAAACCACGCCCCGTTAGACTCTGCATTTTTTTTGTTAGGCAGCCATTTTTTTCCTCGCTACAAAACCACATCCACACCTGAGCGAGTAGTTTTTTTGTACTTTAAAGCAGTTATGACCACACGTAGGCCTACTACAACACCGGAGCGGTGGAATGATGAGGAAGTGTCGGCGCTTCTGGCAATTTACTCCGAGGACGGGATGCAGCAGCTTCTACAGAAAGCAGTTCCCAACTCCAAATGTTTTGAGCGATGTTCGCAAAAGCTACTTGAGCTGGGAATCGTGCACAGTGCACACGGATGCCGGGTAAAAATAAAGAAACTCAGGCAGGACTATAAAAAAATTAAAGACCACAATAATAAGAGTGGTAACGATTTTCTATTGTTATTATATAAATATATTGCCACTGTTTTTTAATACTGACACTTAACTTGCACTAAGGTGTGTCTGCTGCTATATATATTGCCACTGTTACATTGTTTTGAAACTACTTACACTTTATTTTACATTTCACACTTTTATTTAACTTCAATTTACATGCATACGACACACCTGGAACAGCGTGATGCCGTTATTGTTATGTCTTGACTGTGCAATAAAACAAACAAACTGGCGAAGCTTTATTTATTGTGTCCCACCCCAAATTTGCAGAATAGAAGAATGTGAGAGCAGACAGGTGTCGGTGGTTGAATTTATCTACAATATTGCAACCTTGTGCAGCAATGGCAGAAACACAAGTCTTACACACATAAACACAAGTCATTTATCATGTCATTTGTTTTAGATAAATAAGGGAAAAACACCAAACAAGGGTTAATGTATTTTTCCAAAATCAGCCTGAGGGGGTAATATATAATAAATACATAAAGATAAAGTCCATTGTTATAATGGGGTATTTTATTTGTAAATTACCCTTATGAACTCCATCATGTCTGAGGTCGGAAAGTAAACAAACGCCTCATACAGCGGGTGGGCTTTATAGCCCCTCCCCCGTGTAGTTCTTCTTCTCTCGTTTTTTGTAGTACTCGCCGTGAAGTGGTTTTGCGGCCTGCCAGTAAACCCAGAGAAGAAGAAGACGAAGTGACGTCAGCGTAATCTTGCCTCAGGGAAAGTACTGTGGTGTGAATGCGATTGGCACTAGCCCCCTGGCGGATTCAGTGCCGTGGTACTTTAGTGCCGGCACTAAAGTACGGCAAGTCCTGCGGTGTGAAAGCGGCTAATGGATAACATGACTGATTTAGGGACTGCAGATACAGGGCCAAGGCAAGTGAGACATCACTGCTTTCCATCCAGCATGTTTGGCCAGCAAAAGAGATCATTTCAACTGCAAACAGCAAGTGATGAGGTATTATTATGTCCTCCTTCCATCCCTTTTTTCTGTTTAATCTGATTACTAACAACTTCTAATAATTTGACAGTTTATGATTTAATTGGAAAATGAAGTGTTTGTAAATAATAAACCCGTTTCTGATTCTTTGACTTTTTTTTACATATGGGTGTTGAGAGATGTATCCATATCTCTTGATGTTGCTCTCAAAGTGCACAAGATTGATGCTTTTAACTTCAATATTTTAAAAAAAAGTCTTCCTGGGGGACCCCAGAGGAGGTGAGTTCCCCCCAAAATAGCACTTTATCTCTGCTTATGTAACTCCGGTGTAGTGTCCCCTCGGCAACAGATCACTCAGAGCTGGTGATTACTGTCCTGCATTTCAATGGACAGCATATAAAAAGGACACGTGAGCTGCATTGCTTAAGAGATCCTCTCATGCTATCTCTTTTACAAAATAAGTGTCCAGTCAACAACAAAACATCAGTGATCGTATAGTGGTAGTATATTTTTCACAAGCAATGTGAAACATTAAACTTATACAAACTGGTGTACAAAACTCACATACAGTGGGGCAAAAAAGTATTTAGTCAGCCACAAATTGTGCAAGTTCTCCCACTTAAAAAGAAGAGAGAGGCCTGTAATTTTCATCCTAGGTACACTTCAACTATGAGACAGAATGGGGGGAAAGAATCCAGGAAATCACATTGTAGGATTTTTAATGAATGAATTGGTAAATTCCTCGGTAAAATAAGTATTTGGTCACCTACTGTAAATCCAAATAAATAGCGATGGATCACAAAAATAGCTCTCTTCCTTATTATTGTGTAACGTTAACTATATTATACTAGCTTGAACTCCAAGATGGATATCCTCATTTCACCTGGTCACCACCTCCACCCACTACAATCACACGCCCCAATGTTATATTTAACAAATATGTAACTCCCTCCACCCCGGATAAAAGCACGTTAAGAAGCCCCTTTTCTCTAATTCCACAACGTTGGAGGAAATAACATTAGGAGAACGGATTAATAGGCTGTTCGTGGTTAACGTGTGTTGCTAACTTTATCTGGCATCCTAGCCTAATCTGTTATCTGTAAACGTTAAATATACTGATTGAAGGGATAATCCACTAACATCCTTTAATACACATGTGTAGTTAATATCTGCAATATAAATCTTTAAACGTCTTCTTACCTTCAAAAGTCCATCACGAACGGTCTATTATGCTGCAACCATAGACTGCTAGCCGCAGATCCTCTCAATCGTTCCCCGGAAGTTAGCGGCAAGCTAACTTCCGGGGAACGATTGAGAGGCTCCACGATCCGCCATTGCTGTAAAAAACTGGTCCATTGGAGTGAACGGAGATGTCGTAACTCTTCTATTATATGGCTCTGGGTGTAACGCGTTACAAAAGTAACGGAGTTACAGTAATATATTACTTTTTGCTGTAACGAAGTAATGTAACGCATTACTAATGAAATGTGGGTAATATATTACCCGTTACAATGCCCAGTAACGCAGTTACAACACATTTCAACCCGAAATTAAATGGTGTTTTGTTTTTTAAGAATGTACTAACATAGCGAGACATTCTGACACCAGAGACAAATTGTGCGGGTATATTAGTAAACCTGGTGTTTACCCTTCAGGCTTCGCGTCGGGATCTTCGGGGCAGTTGAATGTTATGCACCCTCTATTCAAAAAAGAGAACGGAGCGAAAAATACAAACAACAAATTGTGTCAGGTGCGCGTGACCTGCTCCGCTGCGCGTGCATCATTTCCAAAGTGCTTCCACAGCAGTGACACACATCTGTGGATAATCATTTATACGAAAATGGTTAAAGCAACCATCACTAAACGCCAGCAACACTGCATCTACTGCAGACAGTAGCAACGGGTCAGATGGGGACATCACGTGACCCTCCGTTGTGGACACTAGCTTACTCCCGCCTGACTCGCCGCCCTCGCCCCCGGAGCAGCAGTCTTCGTCGCCCGAAACTACGCCGCCCCTCTGCGGCCCGCAGGTGCCAGGATACCACGGCAAAACAGAGCCTGCCCAGGTATATCTAAACAAGTACCCGCCTGTACAGTGGGGTTAGGCGGCCATTTTGCAGCTCGTGGCATAAAAATAGACAAGGGCTAGAATATTCATGTGAAAATAGTGCCATATTCTGCCATGCCTGTAGAAATGTTTGGTCACACATAATGCATACAATAGCACAGATGCCTTCATCACGAATGGCTACACAAAGATCTCATATCCCAAGCTTATCAACAAGCTAATGTTGCAGCTGAAATGTTCTCCAGGTCACAAAGTCAACCTCACATGATGATGTGATACCAGTTTTCCAGCACAGTAAATATTCTCTTCCCAGAGTATATGATGGGACCAAGGTGATGATTTAGTACATGGTTTTAATAATACTTTTGCTTTTCAATGTTTGCCATTTCAAACCATGAGCTGGTTCAAATAATATTTGCCTTGATTTACAATATGTTCTCATTTCTTTTATCAGTACAGCTTTGAAGCTTTTGTGCTTTTCTTTGCCACAGTCCACTTTGGACTATATGAAATATTTCAGGATTGCACTTTTAACACACTTGAAATGTTCTCACTTGCTTGGTTTCAAAACATAACAAATGCCATAATCTGTTCATTGGGGACCATCAATGCTATTTGTCATTGCTGTTGCCGACCACTATTGCTCACGTAAACCTACTACTGCTGCGCCCCCTGTAACCTCAGAGGCACCCCAAGTCATTTTGTTCTGGAGCCGGGCCTGTACACGGCCATATACTAAACACACTACAGAGCCCATTCCATGTCCTGTTAGTGTTTACTTTCTCTCTGCCTTCTTCTGGTGATTTATCCGTCTTTTAACCTCTTTTCCTTTCTCTTTCTTGATCCTCCTTAGCAACCTTCATTATAGTCCTTGACAGTGGTCTGTACTGGATTAACAACGTGTCACATGTTAAGAATTTACAATCAGAATCAAGTATTCAACTAAGCCGTGTAATACAAGTTGTTAGTAGCCTTAAGGGCCTACACAGTTGTTATGCTATACCACATTGCCCTTCACTGGATGTATAATGAGCTGCACTAAACTACATGTTAGCATGTAAAATACCTAGCCATTATTTTGCGGTTATTTTTGTGAAACTAACTCAAAAGTAACTAAAGTAGTGTAACTCATTACATTTCAGAGACAGTAATATTGTAATGTAATTTATTACTTTCAAAAGAGAGTAATAAGTAATATGTAATATATTACATTTTGGAAGTAACTTGCCCAACACTGGTCATCACAGCGTTAATTTGGCTCTCTGTTGAAAGTTGCTGTCACCTCAACAGCGCGCAAGATTCACAGTCACGGAACTTAACAGGTTTGTAGTTCAGATCAAAATGTAGAGCCAGTGCAAAGGTGAGCATGGCAGTGGTGCATATAAGTAAACGGAAAGGTAATGAGGAAAGGACCTACAATTTATGCCATGGCCTGAATTGGTATTGCGGGTGGCCTCTAGGTCTGTGAGCAGCAGGGAAAAGCCCATGACATCATGTAGGATAACATAACACCCATAATCTCCACCCACAGATCCAGATGCCTTCTTTCGTGGTGTAGCGTACGCAGTTTCTCTAGAAATGGGCACAGAGCTCTGTTCATTCCATAAGACCTCCGCTGGACTAAGGATCTCAAGAACAATAATTAGCTCTATCTGGATCTGCCATGTAGTCTTTTCCCCTACTTATTATTTAATTTATCATTATTCTTTTTAATAACGACCTACTTACTTTTTAAATATAACTGTACTATCAGCTCAACACTGTTCCATACAGCTATTTGCTTATAATTGTCTATAACTATTACTCATGCCTAAAATGGGTTCGCTTTCTTGGATTTATGACGTTTATTGGATAAGGTGAATTGGAAGAGCCAGATGACCGACATGTATTCAGTCCAGTCTATGACACTGTCCTGCAGTGTGGGACAAGGGGTCAACATTGCATTTGTATACACTTTCCCTCTAAACCAGTGTTTGCATATTTTCTTTATTGTAAGAGCCCTCTTGTACTAAAAGGGTTTTAACATTACCAGATTGTTTGTTATATAATTGTACGATGAAGCTGTTTTTAATTAGATTCATAACAAATCAATTGCTCACTTTGTGTAAAAGTTCTAATGCTGGGATTGATCATTCCACAACTCATTAGCGACAAAGCCCTACATTTGTGAAACACAAAGTGACAAGTTTAACAGCTTTTAGGGGATGGCAGTGAATCACTAAACTGTCCAGGCTGACTGTACGTCTGCATCTTGTTGGTTTTCAATGAGCTTGCTTCCTTTCTCCCCTTATTATCTCCTGTCTCCCACCGTGAAGTAAATGGGAGGAGGTTAAAAAACGAAAGCACGTAAGTGAAGGACAGAGAGAGGAGACGTGAACAGAATCATGACACCAGTTTCCTTTGGTTGTCTCTTTCACAAACATACATTATACTTAATAAAGCATTTTGATCGTTTACATTTCTTAATATTATTTATTAAACAGAATTGCGTTGCTAGGCAACAGCATGGGTCCATTCTTACTTCCTGTCAGCTGATGCATTCGCTGACATCAGCAAATGGAACCTTCAGATTGATGACATCATCTTTGCCTTGATGCTTTAGAAGTTTGCAGGTCTCAGCTGTGACGGTGAATTCATCAGAGCGTCAGAGCATCAGTCAGAAGGCAGAAGGAACTGTTCCAGCTAGTGTCAGATCATTGCAGAAATAGGTTTTGTAGCAAGCTAACATTAGGTAGACTTGCACGTCTATTTTAACGAGATAATCTAAGTGAACTCCATTTTTGTGGCTTTAATTCAGTTGAACAATTATATTCAGTTTGCTTAACAACAGGTCATTTCATCACCGCAGTAGAGATGGAGATGAACAATAGAGATGAGATGGAAGTCAAGCTCGAGATTCTGCAAAAAGAAAATCAGGAAATCAAGTTGTTGCTGGAGCAGGAAAGGACTTTAAGGAATAAGCTTCAGATTGAAGGCGCTAAGAAGGAAGCGATGCTGAAAGTATATACAGAGAATGCAGCTGAGCTATCTGAGCAAAATTTGAACGTGAAAGCCCAGGAAATTGAGCACAACGTCTTGCGCGTCAACAATGAGGACCTGAACATGAAATACGGAATGCTCCAGAGGTCACACAAGAAGGTCGAAGCAGAGATGGCTGCCTTGAGAAAGGCAAACGCGGGACTCAAACAACTGAAAGAACCCTGTGTTGAGGAGAACGCTGTAGAGATGGCTTCTTTGCGTGAGATAAACCAGGAACTCCATTTACAAAAGAAACGTTATGTTGAGGAGAAAGCTGTCAAGATAGCTGCTTTGCGTGAGAGAATCCAGGAACTCCTACAACAGAAGGAGCGCTGTGTGGTGGAGAAGGATGCAGCAATAGCTGCCTTGCTGAAGGAAAACAAAACACTCAAACAACAAAAGGAGCGTTGTCTTGAGGAGAAATCTGTAGAGATGGCTGCTTTGCGTGAGAGAAACCAGGAACTCCATTTACAAAAGGAACGTTATGTTGAGAAGAAAACTGTCAAGATAGCTGCTTTGTGTGAGAGAAACCAGGAACTCCATTTACAAAAGGAACGTTATGTTGAGGAGAAAGCTGTCAAGATAGCTGCTTTACGTGAGAGAAACCAGGAACTCAAACAACTGAAGGAGCATTGTGTTGAGGAGGAGGCAAAGATGGCCGCCTTGCTGAAGGAAAACCAAACACTGAAACAAGAGAAGGAACGTTCTGTTGAGGAGGTGGACAAGAAGGAAAATGAGGTGAAGGTGGAACCAGGAGTGAGGCACGATGTGAAAATGAATGCCCTGGAAATTGAGCAGAAAGTGTTGCGCGGAAACTATGAGGAACTGAACATGAAATATGAAAAGCTCCTCAAGATGCACGAGAAGGACAAAGCAGAGATGGCCACCTTGCAAAAGGCAAACCAGGAATTCGAACAACAAAAGGAACGCTGTGTTGAGGAGAAGGATGCAGAGATAGCTGCCTTGCTGAAGGAAAACCAAACACTGAAACAAGAGAAGGAGCATTGTGTGGAGAAGGAGGCGAAGGTGGACAAGAAGGAAAATGAGGTGAAGGTGGAACCAGAAGTGAGGCACAATGTTAAAATGAGTGCCCTGAAAATTGAGCAGAAACTTTTGGGCGGAAACTATGAGGAACTGAACATGAAATATGAAAAGCTCCTCAAGATGCATCATAATGACAAAGCAGAGGATCTCAAACAACTGGAAGAACCCTGTGTTGAGGAGAAGGATGCAGAGATGGCTGCCTTGCAAAAGACAAACCAGGAACTCAAACAAGAGAAGTTGCGTTGTGTTGAGGTGAAAAATGCAGAGATAGTAGTTTTGCATGAGAGAAACCACGAACTGGAACAACAGAAGGAACGCTTTTTTGATGAGAAGGATTCAGAGATAATGACTTTGCTTGAGAGAATCCGTGAACTCCAACAAGTGAAAGAACGTTGTGTTCAGGAGATAGCCGCCTTGAAAACACCACGGTGGAGAAGATTCATTAATTTCCTTTCTAGTATCGTCCCAGATGTCCCCGACGACTACGAAGAAGGCAGCCTTGACAATGAAACTTTAGAAAAAATGATAAACAACAACAACAATTAGTAAGACATAAAAACATTTCCAGAACAGACTAAAGCTCAAAATGAGTGAGCAATAACATATAATAACATTCAGTCAGGATATATATTTAAACAGTTAACATTTATTAGATCAATTTATTAAACATCAACAAAGGTTCCAGAAGATACTTAAGTGGCTAGAGTATCGTTAGTATAGTATAGTAGTAGTAGTAATAGTATAGTTTTTTTTTAGGCTAGAGTCTAGCCTCTAGGGGCAAAACAATTACCTTCATTTTAAAATTCCTTCGCTTCTAGCACTCCTAAAATACAGGAAAAGGGTAGCAAAATAAAGATCTGGTTACATTTAAAAGGTCACCCAGAACATACTGTAGGAGATTTCAAGCCATTACAGTTAAAAAAAAAACCTGATCCATTACGCATACAAATAAATCCAGTAGAGACTTAAACTCACAGTGATTGTGCAGTATTGCCCTCTAGAGAAGAACAACATCTAGTTAGATTCAGTCTTTACATCCATTACAAAATGTCATCTGTGGAAGCCGTAGCGCTGTAAAAAGCACGACCAATCATCTGAGCCAGCCCGGCTAAAATAACTGGATGGCCTACCTGCCTGTCAGCCTTCCATCTGTGCACAAAATTATTCATACTTCTGAAATATATCTGTATTAACTTTGTATCATCGTATGTCCTTGTTTATTGTGTCTTTTTGCATGAAACATAGACTGGCATATAGTTTCAAGCCAGTACTTTCGACAGAAATACACATATACATCCTGTTGAGCAGGATCTACAGTTTCCAGTATTTTCCGTTTCGTAAAATGATCAAATACGGCGAAGATATTAAAATATGTGCTTCCATTTTTCATACTTTTGAAATGTATTAACTTTATATCATCGTATCTCCGTGTTTACTGGGTATTTTTGCATGAAACAAAGACTGGGATATAGTTTCAAGCCAGTACTTTCGACAGAAACACACGGCAATGTTGTCCGGACTGTTGTTTTTATGCGGCACCAGCTTGAACAGGTCATGTGATCTGATCACGCCGGCGTGACGGTCGACTCCAAAGGGTTAATATTAAATACATATAAGTATTTAGAAATACTCTGTTGTAATTATTGATGCATAAATGTGGCATCTGCTATAATGGGGTTAATGTATGATATTACTTAATAATACAATACATTATAATACATGATATGATAATTATATTTTAGTTTTATTCATTTCTTATTTCATAGTTTCTCATTATTATTATTTTTATCATTGCAAACAGACTAAGTTCATCAACACCCAGTTGTCTTTGTGTATTTTGTGAATGAAGCGCCATCTTATGGTTAAATCCTGTAATTGAACAAATGGGGAAATTGGGCAACGCCCTCTAGCAATTTGGCAATACCCCTAGCCACTGGCATCCGCTGGGCTTTTGACTGGGACACACCCATCTGAGTCTGATCTGGAGTGCTTCCTCTGTAGGCCTAGTATGGTGTCTGTTATGTCAGTTATTTTAAATAAAACGTTGAAAACTGAACTTAAAATGGTTTCCTCTTTTTATTTTATGTATCATTTTCGGGACGGGGAGACGTGTGTGATTAAAAATGTATTTGCAGAAATGTAAAGTGATCTAACTAAGTTCTATTAATATTCTTGACGAGAAGAGCAGTGTAAATGGTTGGCCATATGCATTTGAAAAGCAATATAAATCACACAGTTATTATACAATAGGCTATAAAAGCACCATTGATAACCATTACCTTTATCCAATTCAAACTTTGGACGGGAAAAAAGGAAGGTGTACATGGTTGGGCTATACTGTAGGCCCAGGGGCGGCGGGTGCTGTAGGCTAGAGAAGGCTAAGCCTTCCCAAATATTTGTGTAACTGCATCCTGGTAAAATAAAAATATAATGTCTTTGACATTAGCGTTGCTATGCAGCCACCTGTGCCCTGTACCACGAAGCCAGCTGCCCCCCCTTGCCCCCCCGTAGATCCGCCCCTGCCCAGGAGTGAAACCGGCCAATGGAGAACTACCAACTCACTGTCTAGGGCTCGCCCAGAAGTGAAATTGCCAATAACAAATAGCTAGGGAGGAGCAACCAACACAACCCCTCCCACAGAATTTGTATGTAAGCTGTCCCAATGTTCATACTCGGCACTGTCCTGATACGTCTATCACACGGTAGTAGAATTCAGCCCGGAGTACTCTGTATTTTGTACTGTTGCAGAGTACTCTGTATTTTGTATTGTTGCTTTTACCATTAAATCAGCTTATTGCTTATCTCATAACTCGGTGTTTGAGTCCTTTCCTTGAAAAGACTACTCTTCAAACGATCGGCGCGGAGCAGATTCGAACCTTCAACCACGCCACTGGGTGGTGCTCCAACAGTACTAAAACCTAACAGGGACAGAAACCAACGGTAACTAACGTGACTGTGCTTGTACTCGCTGCCATACATAAATTCCCTGTGCATTAACTCTAGATTATATTCAGGGCTGCACATAACTGGTGCGCAGGTGCGCATGCGCACAGGGATAATGTCCGTCTTTTCACTGAATTGTCGTCTTGAAAAGGGTACTCACAACAATTCCGCAACAACTTCATCTTCACCTGTTGCACTTGCCATTTCAACGTAAAAAACAATAAAACGGCATGAATTGCTTCGTCGCATTCATCTAGATCAGGGGTGTCAAACTCATTTTCACCGAGGGCCACATCAGCATAATCGTTGCCCTCAAAGGGCCAGATGTAACTTATAAATGTAACTAAATGCAATGTAAAATAAATGTAACTACTCCTTAATGTTAAATAACTCTGAATTTATTACTTATTCAAGTTACATATATATTTGCATAGATGTAAAAAATACGTTTGCTTGTTGCTCTGTTATAACATAAATCCTTTTAATTTGTCAGGTTATGAAACCTACATTACTCCATCAATCAACGATCAAACTATCCAAGTGAATAAAGAAAAATAACATCAAACACAAGTTTGTTCAAAACTTGAAATAACAAATAACTGTAAAACCAACAATTGTGAGCTGCTAAGAACATGTGTGACAGATGTAGCATTTTACAAAAACAAATGGCTGCACACAGCCTTGCAGGGGGCATACATCCAACTAATGAGAGATGGTTTGATTATGCAGACAAATGTTTACTGTAAACACATAAAACCTGCAAACACTAAATACATTGCTACACATATAAAGTAGTATATGTAATAAACTCAAAATAACAAAATAAGGGTTGTCTCAGTCCACAACTATATTGGTCAAGTTTTTCGGTTAGTTTTTGATGAGGAGATGCTGCCTGTCCTTGAACACACCATGTGGATCTCCTCTCCACCATCCTCATCCATTGATCATGTTCTGAAAATAATAAACACAAAACAAAATGCAAGCACAAACATTAAATTGCATATAGTTTAACTATTCTTCTTCTTGGTTGAATTGCATTTTATTAGGTTTTTAAAAAAATGCTTACCAATGTGTTTTCTGACCAGATGTCTGACACCGTTTTTCCGTGGCCAGTGTGTCAATGTCTGGTTTTAGGTCCTGTGCTGTAGCAATCCGTAGAACAGCGTGGAGGTTGTCGTCAGTGATGCGTGATCTGTGCTTGTTTTTGTTTAGATTCATTATTGAAAACATCTGTTCGCACAGATAGGTGCTCCCAAACATAGACAGAACACGGGCAGCATGAAGTCGAAGCTGTGGCATGAAAGCAGGGGGCAGTAGACGGTAAAAGTCCTGGATTGTAGTATCCTGGAACTTTGCTCTCAGGCCACTATCGATTTGAAGCTCTATTAACTCCATCTGAAGGTGTTGGGGTGCAGTGCACACGTCGGTGGTGAAAGGACTAGCAAAGATGGCAAATCCAGAGTGCTGTGCTCTGAAGTCAGAGAAGCGCCGATCAAACTCATTCATCAACAGGCTCAGTTTGGTAGCTAACTGATCACATGAGAAAGTACCGGGACATGAAGCTGAGATGCTCTGACAAACAGGAAAGTGGGCAAGATTGTCCTGTTTCACTTGGCACATCCATAGGCAGGGTTGGGTTGTAACGGAATACATGTAACGGCGTTACGTAATCAGAATACAAAAATCAAGTAACTGTATTCAGCTCGCGTTACATTTGAAAAACGAGTAATCTGATTACAGTTACTTTCGTAAACCTGAAGTGAATACATTTTGGATTACTTATTGGAATTATTGGTGGAAAGATTTCCTCACAACATTTAATATTCATTACTAAAGGTACAGCCGAATCATCACAGCGCACAAAAACTTTTACCGCTGCAGATGGACCAAAAAAGGGAGCGTTTGAAAAAAAAGGGGCGGGTCCGCTCAGTGAAACAATAACAACGAAACATGGAGGAACAAAAGTCTGCGTTTAAGTCGTGTGTGTGTAGAGGTGTGTGTGGTTAAAACACATCAGCCTGCGGTCGATCTTTAGCCTTATGATTCTGAAGGTAAACACAGCGAAGGCGGTGCGTGAAAGGCGGTGCGTGAAAGGCGGTGCGTGAAAGGCACTGCGCGCTCGTCTTCTCAGAGGCTGAGTTAACCCTCCCGCTGCCTCCTGGTGCTGCAGAGATTTCATGAAGTGAAGGAGGTTTTACTTCTATAAAACAGCTGTGGGCAGCAGATACTGTGAGTGTCACGGAGATGAATACATAGATCAAGGCAGACTGGTGCACAGAGTCTCCTGTTTTGCCAATCCGGTGCTTAAACAAATATAGCTCTAAACCCCTGGCCGAAATGTCCTTAACATGAAGTCCGAGTTCGACATTTTAATTAATGTCCTGCCAACACTGGCAGGACAAAAGGCGACACGCCCGTTCTAAGCCGTGTCCCTCACTCCTCACATCCCAAGCTGCATCCCCAAAAAGTTCATTATGTTGTTGCATCGTTTCAGATGTTATGTTTTAGTTGTGCTCTTGATAAGCCATTAAAACAGTAAAAATACGTTCAGTTTCCTTTTGCTTTTTGTGTCTCCTGTTCACCAAAACATACCCATCTGTGATGGAAAAAGAAAGTAATCCAAAAGTAATCTAAAAGTAATCTGATTACGTACATTTTTTAAGACATGTAACTGTAACCGGATTACTTTCAGAGCCATGTATTCAGTAATCAGTAACTGATTACATTTACAAAGTAACCCTCCCAACCCTGTCCATAGGTCAAGTTTATGCTGGAAAGCCGTGATCGTGTCGGACATCTGCGTGATGACTTGTTTGCGTCCCTGCCATGGGCGTCGCCTGGGGCAGGCATCCGGGGCTTTTGCCCCTGTTTAGAGTCGGTGAGGTCCTGATAATTTATTCTGGTAAATTACTCTGACCTACTAATTGACCTGACCGAAGTTATTGAGTCTATGTAAGTTTACTGCTTGGCTCAGATCCACCAACGTCAGCAAGATCTCACCTCTTCCTAACCCCCCGAAGAACCAGGTTCAATTAACTGCTGTTTCAATTCAGACAACTCTTTTTTAATCTGTTTAAGGGATCCCGAAGGATTTTGATATCAGTAAATGGAGTGTGCTCCTACCTAAGTGTGAGTGTGGCAGGGTGCAGTCTTACCTTTTAAGCAGGAGAGGAGAGCACAGATTTTCTTTTAGTTGTCCCAATCCAACAGGTGAGATCAGTTTATTTGAAGAAAAATAGGTCCAAACTAATACAGGGTTTTTACCTTTTAACACATTATAATCATACGAAACATATCATGCTGGGGTTATATTTTTATCTAAAACCTTAATTCATATTTCTCATCTTTCCAAGGTCTAACTAGAATTATTAGTCCTAAGGTCCTGTACGTAATAATCACGCATTCCAGGTAGGTCTAACTAGAACTATTAGTCCTAAGGTCCTCTACGTATAATCACGCATTCCAGGTAGGTCTAACTAGAGCTATTAGTCCTAAGATCCTGTACGTAATAATCACGCATTCCAGGTATGTCTAACTAGAGCTATTAGTCCTAAGGTCCTGTACGTAATACTCACGCATTCCAGGTAGGTCTAACTAGAGCTATTAGTCCTAAGGTCCTGTACGTAATAATCACGCATTCCAGGTAGGTCTAACTAGAGCTATTAGTCCTAAGGTCCTGTACGTAATAATCACGCATTCCAGGTAGGTCTAACTAGAACTATTAGTCCTAAGGTCCTGTACGTAATAATCACGCATTCCAGGTAGGTCTAACTATAGCTATTAGTCCTAAGGTCCTGTACGTAATAATCACGCATTCCAGGTAGGTCTAACTAGAGCTATTAGTCCTAAGGTCCTGTACGTAATAATCACGCATTCCAGGTAGGTCTAACTAGAACTATTAGTCCTAAGGTCCTGTACGTATAATCACGCATTCCAGGTAGGTCTAACTAGAACTATTAGTTCTAAGATCCTGTACGTAATAATCACGCATTCCAGGCAACCTTACCGAGCGCTATTTACCCAGCTCTGAAGGACAGAGCCTACCCGGAGAGAGTATACCAGGGGTTTCCCCCTCTCTCTCTCTCTCAAAAAACCAGTCTCTTTATGCTCAAAAAACCGGATCGAAACCCCAAAAACACCTCCTCTATCCCCAACCAACATCCTCCATTGGCCATGGCCTAAGACACACCTTCCCATGTTTGTGTAAAAAGGACATGATCCCTGTAGGACTTGAAAAATATTATTCTCGGCTATGACATCATTTTTGAGGCCTCAATATGTTTCTCGTTTAAGGCAGGAGCCCCCCTCCCTGTGATCTGCTGTGAGAAAAAAGGGGAAGAAACTGCCCTCTTCCTTATCAGTGACACCCATACATCATAGACCTTACACACTCAACCTAAACAAACCACTTTGTTTTGTTTATGCTGTAAATATAGAAAAACCTAAAATATGAAGCATTCTCATTATGGGTTCATACAAGAATATAATTGATCATATATGATTTATAATTAACTTTCGTTTTAAGTATTCACTTCATATATGATTTATAATTAACTTTCGTTTTAAGTATTCACTTCATATGAAGCTCTCAACACCCGGATGTTTTTTCTTTAGCCCCGGACAAATTCTCCCTCAATAATATAATACATTAACCGTACTTTACCTAGAGGACGGCAGAATTGTAATTTCCCGTGTTCAGTGAATACAACAGAGGCAAGACACCACCAGACCAATCAGAGAGTTGCATGGAAATAAACCTCTCCTCTGTGACAGTGTTTACACTTTAAACTGTCAGCCGCGGACGCGGAGTTTCTGAAGATGGACAATAGACATTTTTTTAATAAAAAAGACGGCAATTCTCAAGTGGTGGCTCACACAACAACCCCAGAGCCACCACCTGAGCCAGGTGAACAAGGTATGTACATGTCAGTAAACTTACAAGTTATGTCAACATGTAAGCAAAGCATAAATTATAGCTACGTTGACGTTACTTTGAATCACGTGGGTAAGCTAAACCGTTAGCAAGTCGCTATAGCTAGCCAGATATATTAAATAAACACTTTGTCATACAATCTAAATGGTGTGTTTTTTAGCGTTACCTGGTGTTTTCAAAGAAAGCTCTCTGGGAAATGTTGACTTACTGTCAGTGTTCAACATGAAGCTAGAAGAAACCTTACAGTACACAGTAGATCGTGAGTCCTGTCAGTTAAAGTGTTTCATAGTTAGCTTAGCTAAGCATCAACCTAGCACTGAAATATATGGATGTTATGTGACAGTATTTCTGAGAAAAAGTCAGCTGAAATGGTGGCATAGTTGCCACTGCTTTACGTGTCGACAGCATGTTTGAACATATTTGCAGCAGTAAATGTGGCTGTTTGGCCACTGACGTTGCCATAACAACACCTGAATTTAAATGTGCAACCTTTTTTTGTGACAGATTGTTGCATGAAATTATAATTCTTCTGATTGATATTTCCTATTGACAGCTAGTTTCTATGTGAACAATACATTATGAGATGGACAGCCAGCTAACAAGTTTTTTATACAAATATTTCAGATCAAAGCTAATCCAGTGGGGCTCCTGAAAGGGGGCAAGGGACACTATGCTCCCAAATATTAAGCCTTGACCCCCATCTTAAAATTGATATGATCAAAAAATTATCTGCATTGTCGGAGGCCTTTTTTCCTCATCATGTCAAATTGTACAGCTTTCCTTAGTGTTGAATGCAGAAAGATGACTATAGAGTATTAAGTGAAAATGACTATATTAAAGTGTTAAGTGAATATATTAAGTGAATTACTCAAACTGCATTTGTATAGGAATGATTCTTTCCTATTGACAGATAACTACTCTTAACAGTGATATCTACAAGAGGTTTTCAATGTAAATGTAACTATTTTCAATTGGTTTGTGAGAGAATATTTTTAATCCGATCTGTGTATTTACAGGTTCTCAGTCTTTCTGTAAAACTGTTAATCACAAAGTAATGCTTTTCGTTAAACCGCATATACTCCTGCCTGTAATGTGATCCTGCGTGTAACCTACAGGAGGACAGGTCAAGAGGTCATCTGACTTCCTGTGGGGTGAGGGGTTTGGGCACATGAGAAGTTGCAACACAAAGGTGCCTTTGTTCCGATGTCTGGCACTGATTAGTAAAAAAAGGCGGGAATATAGATCCCTCCTCTTTTAATGTATAGATCTGTGCTGTGGTCCTTTGTCTCCAGAGTTTGCTTGGTGTCTCATAAAGAAGTTGTGAATATACCTTGTGAATTCTCCGGCCGTATTATACTCTTAATAAATATCAGCATTTGACTAAAGCAGCTCCAGCTTCCATCCTTTCTGCACAGAAGTTTTCCTCACAGTTAGTATTACATTTTGTGATAGTGTGGTGACACTCATTTTAATGAAGACAAATGTGTGTATCTTGAAATTCATTTATTTGACAGAGCTGGAAACTGATTGACTTACATACTTGTTTGTGTTTACCTACACAGTCCTCACAGATGAGCCAAACAGAGTAGAGGATGAAGAAAGGAGAACAGGAGAAAGGGACACACAAGAAGGAGATACAACAGACAAGAACGACAATGGAGAAAACAATGAACAGGAACACCAGAACAGACAAGAGTCAATTGTCACGTTCACACCGCCGGGACTACTCAGTGCCGGGAACTCTTTTGGCCATTTACAGTCCCTGCTAGAGAGGTGGTACGAACCTGGTGATAAAAGAGTGCCAATTTCTATTCTATTTCTATTGGCTGGGCAAATTGCAAACCACGCCCCGTTAGACTCTGAATTTGTTTTGTTAGGCAGCTATTTTTTTCCTCGCTACAAAACCACATCCACACCTGAGCGAGTAGTTTTGTTGTACTTTAAAGCAGTTATGACCACATGTAGGCCTACTACAACACCGGAGCGGTGGAATGATGAGGAAGTGTCGGCGCTTCTGGCAATTTACTCCGAGGACGGGATGCAGCAGCTTCTACAGAAAGCAGTTCCCAACTCCAAATGTTTTGAGCGATGTTTGCAAAAGCTACTTGAGCTGGGAATCGTGCACAGTGCACACGGATGCCGGGTAAAAATAAAGAAACTCAGGCAGGACTATAACAAAATTAAAGACCACAATAATAAGAGTGGTAACGATTTTCTATTGTTATTATATATATATATATTGCCACTGTTTTTTAATACTGACACCTAACTTGCACTAAGGTGTGTCTGCTGCTATATATATTGCCACTGTTACATTGTTTTGAAACTACTTACACTTTATTTTACATTTCACACTTTTATTTAACTTCAATGTACATGCATACGACACACCTGGAACAGCGTGATGCCATTATTGTTATGTCTTGACTGTGCAATAAAACAAACAAACTGGCGAAGCTTTATTTATTGTGTCCCACCCCAAATTTGCAGAATAGAAGAATGTGAGAGCAGACAGGTGTCGGTGGTTGAATTTATCTACAATATTGCAACCTTGTGCAGCAATGGCAAAAACACAAGTCTTACACACATAAACACAAGTCATTTATCATGTCATTTGTTTTAGATAAATAAGGGAAAAACACCAAACAAGGGTTAATGTATTTTTCCAAAATAAGCCTGAGGGGGTAATATATAATAAATACATAAAGATAAAGTCCATTGTTATAATGGGGTATTTTATTTGTAAATTACCCTTATGAACTCCATCATGTCTGAGGTCGGAAAGTAAACAAACGCCTCGTACAGCGGGTGGGCTTTATAGCCCCTCCCCCGTGTAGTTCTTCTTCTCTCGTTTTTTGTAGTACTCGCCGTGAAGTGGTTTTGCGGCCTGCCAGTAAACCCAGAGAAGAAGAAGACGAAGTGACGTCAGCGTAATCTTGCCTCAGGGAAAGTACTGTGGTGTGAATGCGATTGGCACTAGCCCCCTGGCGGATTCAGTGCCGTGGTACTTTAGTGCTGGCACTAAAGTACGGCAAGTCCTGCGGTGTGAAAGCGGCTAATGGATAACATGACTGATTTAGGGACTGCAGATACAGGGCCAAGGCAAGTGAGACATCACTGCTTTCCATCCAGCATGTTTGGCCAGCAAAAGAGATCATTTCAACCGAAAACAGCAAGTGATGAGGTATTATTATGTCCTCCTTCCATCCCTTTTTTCTGTTTAATCTGATTACTAACAACTTCTAATAATTTGACAGTTTATAATTTAATTGGAAAATGAAGTGTTTTTAAATAATAAACCCGTTTCTGATTCTTTGACTTTTTTTTTACATATGGGTGTTAAGAGATGTATCCATATCTCTTGATGTTGCTCTCAAAGTGCACAAGATTGATGCTTTTAACTTCAATATTTTAAAAAAAATCTTCCTGGGGGACCCCAGAGGAGGTGAGTTCCCCCCAAAATAGCACTTTATCTCTGCTTATGTAACTCCGGTGTAGTGTCCCCTCGGCAACAGATCACTCAGAGCTGGTGATTACTGTCCTGCATTTCAATGGACAGCATATAAAAAGGACACGTGAGCTGCATTGCTTAAGAGATCCTCTCATGCTATCTCTTTTACAAAATAAGTGTCCAGTCAACAACAAAACATCAGTGATCGTATAGTGGTAGTATATTTTTCACAAGCAATGTGAAACATTAAACTTATACAAACTGGTGTACAAAACTCACATACAGTGGGGCAAAAAAGTATTTAGTCAGCCACCAATTGTGCAAGTTCTCCCACTTAAAAAGATGAAAGAGGCCTGTAATTTTCATCCTAGGTACACTTCAACTATGAGAGACAGAATGGGGGGAAAGAATCCAGGAAATCACATTGTAGGATTTTTAATGAATGAATTGGTAAATTCCTCGGTAAAATAAGTATTTGGTCACCTACTGTAAATCCAAATAAATAGCGATGGATCACAAAAATAGCTCTCTTCCTTATTATTGTGTAACGTTAACTATATTATACTAGCTTGAACTCCAAGATGGATATCCTCATTTCACCTGGTCACCACCTCCACCCACTACAATCACACGCCCCAATGTTATATTTAACAAATATGTAACTCCCTCCACCCCGGATAAAAGCACGTTAAGAAGCCCCTTTTCTCTAATTCCACAACGTTGGAGGAAATAACATTAGGAGAACGGATAAATAGGCTGTTCGTGGTTAACGTGTGTTGCTAACTTTATCCGGCATTCTAGCCTAATCTGTTATCTGTAAACGTTAAATATACTGATTGAAGGGATAATCCACTAACATCCTTTAATACACATGTGTAGTTAATTTGATTCAGATGTTCCGATAATATCCGCAATATAAATCTTTAAACGTCTTCTTACCTTCAAAAGTCCATCACGAACGGTCTATTATGCTGCAACCATAGACTGCTAGCCGCAGATCCTCTCAATCGTTCCCCGGAAGTTAGCGGCAAGCTAACTTCCGGGGAACGATTGAGAGGCTCCACGATCCGCCATTGCTGTAAAAAACTGGTCCATTGGAGTGAACGGAGATGTCGTAACTCTTCTATTATATGGCTCTGGGTGTAACGCGTTACAAAAGTAACGGAGTTACAGTAATATATTACTTTTTGCTGTAACGAAGTAATGTAACGCATTACTAATGAAATGTGGGTAATATATTACCCGTTACAATGCCCAGTAATGCAGTTACAACACATTTCAACCCGAAATTAAATGGTGTTTTGTTTTTTAAGAATGTACTAACATAGCGAGACATTCCGACACCAGAGACAAATTGTGCGGGTATATTAGTAAACCTGGTGTTTACCCTTCAGGCTTCGCGTCGGGATCTTCGGGGCAGTTGAATGTTATTAAAAAAAGAGAACGGAGCGAAAAATACAAACAACAAATTGTGTCAGGTGCGCGTGACCTGCTCCGCTGCGCGTGCATCATTTCCAAAGTGCTTCCACAGCAGTGACACACATCTGTGGATAATCATTTATACGAAAATGGTTAAAGCAACCATCACTAAACGCCAGCAACACTGCATCTACTGCAGACAGTAGCAACGGGTCAGATAGGGACATCACGTGACCCTCCGTTGTGGACACTAGCTTACTCCCGCCTGACTCGCCGCCCTCGCCCCCGGAGCAGCAGTCTTCATCGCCCGAAACTACGCCGCCCCTCTGCGGCCCGCAGGTGCCAGGATACCACGGCAAAACAGAGCCTGCCCAGGTATATCTAAACAAGTACCCGCCTGTACAGTGGGGTTAGGCGGCCATTTTGCAGCTCGTGGCATAAAAATAGACAAGGGCTATAATATTAATGTGAAAATAGTGCCATATTCTGCCATGCCTGTAGAAATGTTTGGTCACACATAATGCATACAATAGAACAGATGCCTTCACCACGAATGGCTACACAAAGATCTCATATCCCAAGCTTATCAACGTGCTAATGTTGCAGCTGAAATGTTCTCCAGGTCACAAAGTCAACCTCACATGATGATGTGATACCAGTTTTCCAGCACAGTAAATATTCTCTTCCCAGAGTATATGATGGGACCAAGGTGATGATTTAGTACATGGTTTTAATAATACTTTTGCTTTTCAATGTTTGCCATTTCAAACCATGAGCTGGTTCAAATAATATTTGCCTTGATTTACAATATGTTCTCATTTCTTTTATCAGTACTGTAGAGGAAACTTCTGTGTAGCTATGCAGTGGGAGTCACCGACTCAGGAAGGAGACACGGGAAGAGCAGTAGCTTTGATGTCAAACACATGATGGTTTATTTGGAGTTAACGGCCGGAGGATTCACATCACAAGTCCAAGAGTCAGAGGTTCTGACTTCACGGTAGAGTTGCCACGTCAATTCTGAAGAACTCTACCCCAGACCCATGTATTTAGCTAGTTCAGAGAGCATCATCAACATGCTGCATAACAAGATAGAATGATAACACCTCTATCAGCTGACGCCAACAGGCAGGAACAGGGAGACAAAACACTGAGAGCACAGCAGCCAAGGTTACAGGTGCCTGTGCTCAGTCAGGACAGTTTGAACTGATACACTGGGTCAAAGTTATGGGCCTTGGAAAATATTCCACAACAAGTACAGCTTTGAAGCTTTTGTGCTTTTCTTTGCCACAGTCCACTTTGGACTATATGAAATATTTCAGGATTGCACTTTTAACACACTTGAAATGTTCTCACTTGCTTGGTTTCAAAACATAACAAAGGCCATAATCTGTTCATTGGGGACCATCAATGCTATTTGTCATTGCTGTTGCCGAACACTATTGCTCACGTAAACCTACTACTGCTGCCCCCCCTGTAACCTCAGAGGCACCCCAAGTCATTTTGTTCTGGAGCCGGGCCTGTACACGGCCATATGCTAAACACACTACAGAGCCCATTCCATGTCCTGTTAGTGTTTACTTTCTCTCTGCCTTCTTCTGGTGATTTATCTGACGTCCAGCGCTCCGTCTTTTAACCTCTTTTCCTTTCTCTTTCTTGATCCTCCTTAGCAACCTTCATTATAGTCCTTGACAGTGGTCTGTACTGGATTAACAACGTGTCACATGTTAAGAAGTTACAATCATAATCAAGTATTCAACTAAGCCGTGTAATACAAGTTGTTAGTAGCCTTAAGGGCCTACACAGTTGTTATGCTATACCACATTGCCCTTCACTGGATGTATAATGAGCTGCACTAAACTACATGTTAGCATTTAAAATACCTAGCCATTCTTTTGCGGTTATTTTTGTGAAACTAACTCAAAAGTAACTAAAGTAGTGTAACTCATTACATTTCAGAGACAGTAATATTGTAATGTAATTTATTACTTTCAAAAGAGAGTAATAAGTAATATGTAATATATTACATTTTGGAAGTAACTTGCCCAACACTGGTCATCACAGCGTTAATTTGGCTCTCTGTTGAAAGTTGTTGTCACCTCAACAGCGCGCAAGATTCACAGTCACGGAACTTAACAGGTTTGTAGTTCAGATCAAAATGTAGAGCCAGTGCAAAGGTGAGCATGGCAGTGGTGCATATAAGTAAACGGAAAGGTAATGAGGAAAGGACCTACAATTTATGCCATGGCCTGAATTGGTATTGCGGGTGGCCTCTAGGTCTGTGAACAGCAGGGAAAAGCCCATGACATCATGTAGGATAACATAACACCCATAATCTCCACCCACAGATCCAGATGCCTTCTTTCGTGGTGTAGCGTATGCAGTTTCTCTAGAAATGGGCACAGAGCTCTGTTCATTCCATAAGACCTCCGCTGGACTAAGGATCTCAAGAATAATAATTAGCTCTATCTGGATCTGCCATGTAGTCTTTTCCCCTACTTATTATTTAATTTATCATTATTCTTTTTAATAACGACCTACTTACTTTTTAAATATAACTGTACTATCAGCTCAACACTGTTCCATACAGCTATTTGCTTATAATTGTCTATAACTATTACTCGTGCCTAAAATGGGTTCGCTTTCTTGGATTTATGACGTTTATTGGATAAGGTGAATTGGAAGAGCCAGATGACCGACATGTATTCAGTCCAGTCTATGACACTGTCCTGCAGTGTGGGACAAGGGGTCAACATTGCATTTGTATACACTTTCCCTCTAAACCAGTGTTTGCATATTTTCTTTATTGTAAGAGCCCTCTTGTACTAAAAGGGTTTTAACATTACCAGATTGTTTGTTATATAATTGTACGATGAAGCTGTTTTTAATTAGATTCATAACAAATCAATTGCTCACTTTGTGTAAAACTTCTAATGCTGGGATTGATCATTCCACAACTCATTAGCGACAAAGCCCTACATTTGTGAAACACAAAGTGACAAGTTTAACAGCTTTTAGGGGATGGCAGTGAATCACTAAACTGTCCAGGCTGACTGTACGTCTGCATCTTGTTGGTTTTCAATGAGCTTGCTTCCTTTCTCCCCTTATTATCTCCTGTCTCCCACCGTGAAGTAAATGGGAGGAGGTTAAAAAACGAAAGCACGTAAGTGAAGGACAGAGAGAGGAGACGTGAACAGAATCATGACACCAGTTTCCTTTGGTTGTCTCTTTCACAAACATGCATTTTGATCGTTTACATTTCTTAATATTATTTATTAAACAGAATTGCGTTGCTAGGCAACAGCATGGGTCCATTCTTACTTCCTGTCAGCTGATGCATTCGCTGACATCAGCAAATGGAACCTTCAGATTGATGACATCATCTTTGCCTTGATGCTTTAGAAGTTTGCAGGTCTCAGCTGTGACGGTGAATTCATCAGAGCATCAGAGCATCAGTCAGAAGGCAGAAGGAACTGTTCCAGCTAGTGTCAGATCATTGCAGAAATAGGTTTTGTAGCAAGCTAACATTAGGTAGACTTGCACGTCTATTTTAACGAGATAATCTAAGTGAACTCCATTTTTGTGGCTTTAATTCAGTTGAACAATTATATTCAGTTTGCTTAACAACAGGTCATTTCATCACCGCAGTAGAGATGGAGATGAACAATAGAGATGAGATGGAAGTCAAGCTCGAGATTCTGCAAAAAGAAAATCAGGAAATCAAGTTGTTGCTGGAGCAGGAAAGGACTTTAAGGAATAAGCTTCAGATTGAAGGCGCTAAGAAGGAAGCGATGCTGAAAGCATATACAGAGAATGCAGCTGAGCTATCTGAGCAAAATTTGAACGTGAAAGCCCAGGAAATTGAGCACAACGTCTTGCGCGTCAACAATGAGGACCTGAACATGAAATACGGAATGCTCCAGAGGTCACACAAGAAGGTCGAAGCAGAGATGGCTGCCTTGAGAAAGGCAAACGCGGGACTCAAACAACTGAAAGAACCCTGTGTTGAGGAGAACGCTGTAGAGATGGCTTCTTTGCGTGAGATAAACCAGGAACTCCATTTACAAAAGAAACGTTATGTTGAGGAGAAAGCTGTCAAGATAGCTGCTTTGCGTGAGAGAATCCAGGAACTCCTACAACAGAAGGAGCGCTGTGTGGTGGAGAAGGATGCAGCAATAGCTGCCTTGCTGAAGGAAAACAAAACACTCAAACAACAAAAGGAGCGTTGTCTTGAGGAGAAATCTGTAGAGATGGCTGCTTTGCGTGAGAGAAACCAGGAACTCCATTTACAAAAGGAACGTTATGTTGAGAAGAAAACTGTCAAGATAGCTGCTTTGTGTGAGAGAAACCAGGAACTCCATTTACAAAAGGAACGTTATGTGAGGAGAAAGCTGTCAAGATAGCTGCTTTACGTGAGAGAAACCAGGAACTCAAACAACTGAAGGAGCATTGTGTTGAGGAGGAGGCAAAGATGGCCGCCTTGCTGAAGGAAAACCAACACTGAAACAAGAGAAGGAACGTTCTGTTGAGGAGGTGGACAAGAAGGAAAATGAGGTGAAGGTGGAACCAGGAGTGAGGCACGATGTGAAAATGAATGCCCTGGAAATTGAGCAGAAAGTGTTGCGCGGAAACTATGAGGAACTGAACATGAAATATGAAAAGCTCCTCAAGATGCACGAGAAGGACAAAGCAGAGATGGCCACCTTGCAAAAGGCAAACCAGGAATTCAAACAACAAAAGGAACGCTGTGTTGAGGAGAAGGATGCAGAGATAGCTGCCTTGCTGAAGGAAAACCAAACACTGAAACAAGAGAAGGAGCATTGTGTGGAGAAGGAGGCGAAGGTGGACAAGAAGGAAAATGAGGTGAAGGTGGAACCAGAAGTGAGGCACAATGTTAAAATGAGTGCCCTGAAAATTGAGCAGAAACTTTTGGGCGGAAACTATGAGGAACTGAACATGAAATATGAAAAGCTCCTCAAGATGCATCATAATGACAAAGCAGAGGATCTCAAACAACTGGAAGAACCCTGTGTTGAGGAGAAGGATGCAGAGATGGCTGCCTTGCAAAAGACAAACCAGGAACTCAAACAAGAGAAGTTGCGTTGTGTTGAGGTGAAAAATGCAGAGATAGTAGTTTTGCATGAGAGAAACCACGAACTGGAACAACAGAAGGAACGCTTTTTTGATGAGAAGGATTCAGAGATAATGACTTTGCTTGAGAGAATCCGTGAACTCCAACAAGTGAAAGAACGTTGTGTTCAGGAGATAGCCGCCTTGAAAACACCACGGTGGAGAAGATTCATTAATTTCCTTTCTAGTATCGTCCCAGATGTCCCCGACGACTACGAAGAAGGCAGCCTTGACAATGAAACTTTAGAAAAAATGATAAACAACAACAACAATTAGTAAGACATAAAAACATTTCCAGAACAGACTAAAGCTCAAAATGAGTGAGCAATAACATATAATAACATTCAGTCAGGATATATATTTAAACAGTTAACATTTATTAGATCAATTTATTAAACATCAACAAAGGTTCCAGAAGATACTTAAGTGGCTAGAGTATCGTTAGTATAGTATAGTAGTAGTAGTAATAGTATAGTTTTTTTTAGGCTAGAGTCTAGCCTCTAGGGGCAAAACAATTACCTTCATTTTAAAATTCCTTCGCTTCTAGCACTCCTAAAATACAGGAAAAGGGTAGCAAAATAAAGATCTGGTTAAATTTAAAAGGTCACCCAGAACATACTGTAGGAGATTTCAAGCCATTACAGTTAAAAAAAAAAACCTGATCCATTACGCATACAAATAAATCCAGTAGAGACTTAAACTCACAGTGATTGTGCAGTATTGCCCTCTAGAGAAGAACAACATCTAGTTAGATTCAGTCTTTACATCCATTACAAAATGTCATCTGTGGAAGCCGTAGCGCTGTAAAAAGCACGACCAATCATCTGAGCCAGCCCGGCTAAAATAACTGGATGGCCTACCTGCCTGTCAGCCTTCCATCTGTGCACAAAATTATTCATACTTCTGAAATATATCTGTATTAACTTTGTATCATCGTATGTCCTTGTTTATTGTGTCTTTTTGCATGAAACATAGACTGGCATATAGTTTCAAGCCAGTACTTTCGACAGAAATACACATATACATCCTGTTGAGCAGGATCTACAGTTTCCAGTATTTTCCGTTTCGTAAAATGATCAAATACGGCGAAGATATTAAAATATGTGCTTCCATTTTCATACTTTTGAAATGTATTAACTTTATATCATCGTATCTCCGTGTTTACTGGGTATTTTTGCATGAAACAAAGACTGGGATATAGTTTCAAGCCAGTACTTTCGACAGAAACACACGGCAATGTTGTCCGGACTGTTGTTTTTATGCGGCACCAGCTTGAACAGGTCATGTGATCTGATCACGCCGGCGTGACGGTCGACTCCAAAGGGTTAATATTAAATACATATAAGTATTTAGAAATACTCTGTTGTAATTATTGATGCATAAATGTGGCATCTGCTATAATGGGGTTAATGTATGATATTACTTAATAATACAATACATTATAATACATGATATGATAATTATATTTTAGTTTTATTCATTTCTTATTTCATAGTTTCTCATTATTATTATTTTTATCATTGCAAACAGACTAAGTTCATCAACACCCAGTTGTCTTTGTGTATTTTGTGAATGAAGCGCCATCTTATGGTTAAATCCTGTAATTGAACAAATGGGGAAATTGGGGCAACGCCCTCTAGCAATTTGGCAATACCCCTAGCCACTGGCATCCGCTGGGCTTTTGACTGGGACACACCCATCTGAGTCTGATCTGGAGTGCTTCCTCTGTAGGCCTAGTATGGTGTCTGTTATGTCAGTTATTTTAAATAAAACGTTGAAAACTGAACTTAAAATGGTTTCCTCTTTTTATTTTATGTATCATTTTCGGGACGGGGAGACGTGTGTGATTAAAAATGTATTTGCAGAAATGTAAAGTGATCTAACTAAGTTCTATTCATATTCTTGACGAGAAGAGCAGTGTAAATGGTTGGCCATATGCATTTGAAAAGCAATATAAATCACACAGTTATTATACAATAGGCTATAAAAGCACCATTGATAACCATTACCTTTATCCAATTCAAACTTTGGACGGGAAAAAAGGAAGGTGTACATGGTTGGGCTATACTGTAGGCCCAGGGGCGGCGGGTGCTGTAGGCTAGAGAAGGCTAAGCCTTCCCAAATATTTGTGTAACTGCATCCTGGTAAAATAAAAATATAATGTCTTTGACATTAGCGTTGCTATGCAGCCACCTGTGCCCTGTACCACGAAGCCAGCTGCCCCCCCTTGCCCCCCCGTAGATCCGCCCCTGCCCAGGAGTGAAACCGGCCAATGGAGAACTACCAACTCACTGTCTAGGGCTCGCCCAGAAGTGAAATTGCCAATAACAAATAGCTAGGGAGGAGCAACCAACACAACCCCTCCCACAGAATTTGTATGTAAGCTGTCCCAATGTTCATACTCGGCACTGTCCTGATACGTCTATCACACGGTAGTAGAATTCAGCCCGGAGTACTCTGTATTTTGTACTGTTGCAGAGTACTCTGTATTTTGTATTGTTGCTTTTACCATTAAATCAGCTTATTGCTTATCTCATAACTCGGTGTTTGAGTCCTTTCCTTGAAAAGACTACTCTTCAAACGATCGGCGCGGAGCAGATTCGAACCTTCAACCACGCCACTGGGTGGTGCTCCAACAGTACTAAAACCTAACAGGGACAGAAACCAACGGTAACTAACGTGACTGTGCTTGTACTCGCTGCCATACATAAATTCCCTGTGCATTAACTCTAGATTATATTCAGGGCTGCACATAACTGGTGCGCAGGTGCGCCTGCGCACAGGGATAATGTCCGTCTTTTCACTGAATTGTCGTCTTGAAAAGGGTACTCACAACAATTCCGCAACAACTTCATCTTCACCTGTTGCACTTGCCATTTCAACGTAAAAAAACAATAAAACGGCATGAATTGCTTCGTCGCATTCATCTAGATCAGGGGTGTCAAACTCATTTTCACCGAGGGCCACATCAGCATAATCGTTGCCCTCAAAGGGCCAGATGTAACTTATAAATGTAACTAAATGCAATGTAAAATAAATGTAACTACTCCTTAATGTTAAATAACTCTGAATTTATTACTTATTCAAGTTACATATATATTTGCATAGATGTAAAAAATACGTTTGCTTGTTGCTCTGTTATAACATAAATCCTTTTAATTTGTCAGGTTATGAAACCTACATTACTCCATCAATCAACGATCAAACTATCCAAGTGAATAAAGAAAAATAACATCAAACACAAGTTTGTTCAAAACTTGAAATAACAAATAACTGTAAAACCAACAATTGTGAGCTGCTAAGAACATGTGTGACAGATGTAGCATTTTACAAAAACAAATGGCTGCACACAGCCTTGCAGGGGGCATACATCCAACTAATGAGAGATGGTTTGATTATGCAGACAAATGTTTACTGTAAACACATAAAACCTGCAAACACTAAATACATTGCTACACATATAAAGTAGTATATGTAATAAACTCAAAATAACAAAATAAGGGTTGTCTCAGTCCACAACTATATTGGTCAAGTTTTTAGGTTAGTTTTTGATGAGGAGATGCTGCCTGTCCTTGAACACACCATGTGGATCTCCTCTCCACCATCCTCATCCATTGATCATGTTCTGAAAATAATAAACACAAAACAAAATGCAAGCACAAACATTAAATTGCATATAGTTTAACTATTCTTCTTCTTGGTTGAATTGCATTTTATTAGGTTTTTAAAAAAATGCTTACCAATGTGTTTTCTGACCAGATGTCTGACACCGTTTTTCCGTGGCCAGTGTGTCAATGTCTGGTTTTAGGTCCTGTGCTGTAGCAATCCGTAGAACAGCGTGGAGGTTGTCGTCAGTGATGCGTGATCTGTGCTTGTTTTTGTTTAGATTCATTATTGAAAACATCTGTTCGCACAGATAGGTGCTCCCAAACATAGACAGAACACGGGCAGCATGAAGTCGAAGCTGTGGCATGAAAGCAGGGGGCAGTAGACGGTAAAAGTCCTGGATTGTAGTATCCTGGAACTTTGCTCTCAGGCCACTATCGATTTGAAGCTCTATTAACTCCATCTGAAGGTGTTGGGGTGCAGTGCACACGTCGGTGGTGAAAGGACTAGCAAAGATGGCAAATCCAGAGTGCTGTGCTCTGAAGTCAGAGAAGCGCCGATCAAACTCATTCATCAACAGGCTCAGTTTGGTAGCTAACTGATCACATGAGAAAGTACCGGGACATGAAGCTGAGATGCTCTGACAAACAGGAAAGTGGGCAAGATTGTCCTGTTTCACTTGGCACATCCATAGGCAGGGTTGGGTTGTAACGGAATACATGTAACGGCGTTACGTAATCAGAATACAAAAACCAAGTAACTGTATTCAGCTCGCGTTACATTTGAAAAACGAGTAATCTGATTACAGTTACTTTCGTAAACCTGAAGTGAATACATTTTGGATTACTTATTGGAATTATTGGTGGAAAGATTTCCTCGCAACATTTAATATTCATTACTAAAGGTACAGCCGAATCATCACAGCGCACAAAAACTTTTACTGCTGCAGATGGACCAAAAAAGGGAGCGTTTGAAAAAAAAGGGGCGGGTCCGCTCAGTGAAACAATAACAACGAAACATGGAGGAACAAAAGTCTGCGTTTAAGTCGTGTGTGTGTAGAGGTGTGTGTGGTTAAAACACATCAGCCTGCGGTCGATCTTTAGCCTTATGATTCTGAAGGTAAACACAGCGAAGGCGGTGCGTGAAAGGCGGTGCGTGAAAGGCACTGCGCGCTCGTCTTCTCAGAGGCTGAGTTAACCCTCCCGCTGCCTCCTGGTGCTGCAGAGATTTCATGAAGTGAAGGAGGTTTTACTTCTATAAAACAGCTGTGGGCAGCAGATACTGTGAGTGTCACGGACATGAATACATAGATCAAGGCAGACTGGTGCACAGAGTCTCCTGTTTTGCCAATCCGGTGCTTAAACAAATATAGCTCTAAACCCCTGGCCGAAATGTCCTTAACATGAAGTCCGAGTTCGACATTTTAATTCATGTCCTGCCAACACTGGCAGGACAAAAGGCGACACGCCCGTTCTAAGCCGTGTCCCTCACTCCTCACATCCCAAGCTGCATCCCCAAAAAGTTCATTATGTTGTTGCATCGTTTCAGATGTTATGTTTTAGTTGTGCTCTTGATAAGCCATTAAAACAGTAAAAATACGTTCAGTTTCCTTTTGCTTTTTGTGTCTCCTGTTCACCAAAACATACCCATCTGTGATGGAAAAAGAAAGTAATCCAAAAGTAATCTGATTACGTACATTTTTTAAGACATGTAACTGTAACCGGATTACTTTCAGAGCCATGTATTCAGTAATCAGTAACTGATTACATTTACAAAGTAACCCTCCCAACCCTGTCCATAGGTCAAGTTTATGCTGGAAAGCCGTGATCGTGTCGGACATCTGCGTGATGACTTGTTTGCGTCCCTGCCATGGGCGTCGCCTGGGGCAGGCATCCGGGGCTTTTGCCCCTGTTTAGAGTCGGTGAGGTCCTGATAATTTATTCCGGTAAATTACTCTGACCTACTAATTGACCTGACCGAAGTTATTGAGTCTATGTAAGTTTACTGCTTGGCTCAGATCCACCAATGTCAGCAAGATCTCACCTCTACTAACCCCCCGAAGAACCAGTTCAATTAACTGCTGTTTCAATTCAGACAACTCTTTTTTAATCTGTTTAAGGGATCCCGAAGGATTTTGATATCAGTAAATGGAGTGTGCTCCTACCTAAGTGTGAGTGTGGCAGGGTGCAGTCTTACCTTTTAAGCAGGAGAGGAGAGCACAGATTTTCTTTTAGTTGTCCCAATCCAACAGGTGAGATCAGTTTATTTGAAGAAAAATAGGTCCAAACTAATACAGGGTTTTTACCTTTTAACACATTATAATCATACGAAACATATCATGCTGGGGTTATATTTTTATCTAAAACCTTAATTCATATTTCTCATCTTTCCAAGGTCTAACTAGAATTATTAGTCCTAAGGTCCTGTACGTTTAAATAACGCATTCCAGGTATATCTAACTAGAGCTATTAGTCCTAAGGTCCTGTACGTAATAATCACGCATTCCAGGTAGGTCTAACTAGAACTATTAGTCCTAAGGTCCTCTACGTATAATCACGCATTCCAGGTAGGTCTAACTAGAGCTATTAGTCCTAAGATCCTGTACGTAATAATCACGCATTCCAGGTAGGTCTAACTAGAGCTATTAGTCCTAAGATCCTGTACGTAATAATCACGCATTCCAGGTAGGTCTAACTAGAGCTATTAGTCCTAAGGTCCTGTACGTAATAATCACGCATTCCAGGTATGTCTAACTAGAATTATTAGTCCTAAGGTCCTGTACGTTTAAATAACGCATTCCAGGTATATCTAACTAGAGCTATTAGTCCTAAGGTCCTGTACGTAATAATCACGCATTCCAGGTAGGTCTAACTAGAACTGTTAGTCCTAAGGTCCTCTACGTATAATCACGCATTCCAGGTAGGTCTAACTAGAGCTATTAGTCCTAAGATCCTGTACGTAATAATCACGCATTCCAGGTAGGTCTAACTAGAGCTATTAGTCCTAAGGTCCTGTACGTAATAATCACGCATTCCAGGTAGGTCTAACTAGAACTATTAGTCCTAAGGTCCTGTACGTAATAATCACGCATTCCAGGTAGGTCTAACTAGAGCTATTAGTCCTAAGGTCCTGTACGTAATAATCACGCATTCCAGGTAGGTCTAACTAGAGCTATTAGTCCTAAGGTCCTGTACGTAATAATCACGCATTCCAGGTAGGTCTAACTAGAACTATTAGTCCTAAGGTCCTGTACGTAATAATCACGCATTCCAGGTAGGTCTAACTATAACTATTAGTCCTAAGGTCCTGTACGTAATAATCACGCATTCCAGGTAGGTCTAACTAGAGCTATTAGTCCTAAGGTCCTGTACGTAATAATCACGCATTCCAGGTAGGTCTAACTAGAACTATTAGTCCTAAGGTCCTGTACGTATAATCACGCATTCCAGGTAGGTCTAACTAGAACTATTAGTTCTAAGATCCTGTACGTAATAATCACGCATTCCAGGGAACCTTACCGAGCGCTATTTACCCAGCTCTGAAGGACAGAGCCTACCCGGAGAGAGTATACCAGGGGTTTCCCCCTCTCTCTCTCTCTCTCTCAAAAAACCAGTCTCTTTATGCTCAAAAAACTGGATCGAAACCCCAAAAACACCTCCTCTATCCCCAACCAACATCCTCCATTGGCCATGGCCTAAGACACACCTTCCCATGTTTGTGTAAAAAGGACATGATCCCTGTAGGACTTGAAAAATATTATTCTCGGCTATGACATCATTTTTGAGGCCTCAATATGTTTCTCGTTTAAGGCAGGAGCCCCCCTCCCTGTGATCTGCTGTGAGAAAAAAGGGGAAGAAACTGCCCTCTTCCTTATCAGTGACACCCATAAATCATAGACCTTACACACTCAACCTAAACAAAACAAAGTGGTTTGTTTAGGTTGAGTGTGTAAGGTCTATGATTTATGGGTGTCACTGATAAGGAAGAGGGCAGTTTCTAAATATAGAAAAACCTAAAATATGAAGCATTCTCATTATGGGTTCATACAAGAATATAATTGATCATATATGATTTATAATTAACTTTCGTTTTAAGTATTCACTTCATATATGATTTATAATTAACTTTCGTTTTAAGTATTCACTTCATATGAAGCTCTCAACACCCGGATGTTTTTTCTTTAGCCCCGGACAAATTCTCCCTCAATAATATAATACATTAACCGTACTTTACCTAGAGGACGGCAGAATTGTAATTTCCCGTGTTCAGTGAATACAACAGAAGCAAGACACCACCAGACCAATCAGAGAGTTGCATGGAAATAAACCTCTCCTCTGTGACAGTGTTTACACTTTAAACTGTCAGCCGCGGACGCGGAGTTTCTGAAGATGGACAATAGACATTTTTTTAATAAAAAAGACGGCAATTCTCAAGTGGTGGCTCACACAACAACCCCAGAGCCACCACCTGAGCCAGGTGAACAAGGTATGTACATGTCAGTAAACTTACAAGTTATGTCAACATGTAAGCAAAGCATAAATTATAGCTACGTTGACGTTACTTTGAATCACGTGGGGAAGTCACCTAGTGCCCGGCTGGACATTTTTCTCATAGGGATATAGTGCCGTCGGTCACAATAGTGGGGCCAATGGATGTTCCGCTGGTTTTGTTGTCCCGCTGCCAACATATTTTAGTACAACAGCAGCTTATTAGTGTAATGCATGTTATTGGACCCTAGGTGGTGGCAACTCATAGGTTTCTACTTATACTTATGGGGGGGGGGTGGGTTAGGTCCAACACCTCAATATAGGGTCCCACCGGGGTGTCCGAAAACTCAATATTGGGCCCACCTCCCACATATTTGTACCATGTATTTATGGGGGGGGGGTGGGGGTGTCCAACACCTCAATATAGGGTCCCACCGGGGTGTCCGAAAACTCAATATAGGGCCCACCTCCCACATATTTGTACCATGTACTTATACTTAATGGCGGGGGGGTGGTGGGGTGTCCAACACCTCAATATAGGGTCCCACCGGGGTGTCCGAAAACTCAATATAGGGTCCCACCGGGGTGTCTGAAAACTCAATATTGGGCCCACCTCCCACATATTTGTACCATGTACTTATACTTAAGGGCGGGAGGGTGGTGGGTGTCCGATAACTCAATATAGGGTCCCACCGGGGTGTCCGAAAACTCAATATAGGGTCCCACCGGGGTGTCTGAAAACTCAATATTGGGCCCACCTCCCACATATTTGTACCATGTACTTATACTTAAGGGCGGGAGGGTGGTGGGTGTCCGATAACTCAATATAGGGTCCCACCGGGGTGTCTGAAAACTCAATATTGGGCCCACCTCCCACATATTTGTACCATGTATTTATGGGGGGGGGGTGGGGGTGTCCCAACACCTCAATATAGGGTCCCACCGGGGTGTCCGAAAACTCAATATAGGGCCCACCTCCCACATATTTGTACCATGTACTTATACTTAATGGCGGGGGGGTGGTGGGTGTCCAACACCTCAATATAGGGTCCCACCGGGGTGTCTGAAAACTCAATATTGGGCCCACCTCCCACATATTTGTACCATGTACTTATACTTAAGGGCGGGAGGGTGGTGGGTGTCCGAAAACTCAATATAGGGTCCCACCGGGGTGTCCGAAAACTCAATATAGGGTCCCACCGGGGTGTCCGAAAACTCAATATTGGGCCCACCTCCCACATATTTGTACCATGTACTTATACTTAATGGCGGGGAGGTGGTGGGTGTCCAACACCTCAATATAGGGTCCCATCGGGGTGTCTGAAAACTCAATATAGGGTCCCACCGGGGTGTCCGAAAAACTCAATATTGGGCCCACCTCCCACATATTTGTACCATGTACTTATACTTAATGGCGGGGAGGTGGTGGGTGTCCAACACCTCCATATAGGGTCCCACCGGGGTGTCTGAAAACTCAATATAGGGTCCCACCGGGGTGTCCGAAAACTCAATATTGGGCCCACCTCCCGTTAAGGCCTTTTGAGATGCTGTAGTGCTGCATGAGAGTTTAAAGTACTTTGAAAAGGGCTAAAGAGATAATTTGTTCACAGGGGGCCTCTAAATAGGGCTCAGATCAGGAATCTGAAATATGGGAAAGCTAACCCACCCAGAACTTTTTTTTCAATAAAAATGTCAAAACTTTCACACATAATGCTGTTTGGAGCTAAGAATCTGACACCCTTGTGGTGGGGGAGGGGCAGAAAATGAAAAAAATTGAAAAAATGTAGTTGGCGTTCTGAAACTTTCAGAGTGTGTTGCTTAACGTCTGTGGAACCCCCTTGCAAAATATGGGGACCCTGCGACCTTCAACAAGGTCAAAACGGAGGTCAGAGGTCACATTCGCAATGCCGACAGTACCCTTGACGGCACAAAGGAAGGTCCGACCGCTTTGAGCTTGCTCTCATTAGAACCGGCTCGAAAAGTACATGCAGATTGATGCCTCTGCTGCTCCTATGTCAAAAGTTACGGCTTAAAATGTAACAAGCTCCAAAGGTCAAAGGTCACATTTTCATGCCGTACGGGGCCCTTTACGGCACAAATGAAGGTCAGACGGCTTCGAGCTTGATGTCATTTTAACCGTCTCGGAGAGCAGATGCAGATTCATGCCTCTGGTGCAACAAAATGTGAAAGGTTATGGCTTAAAATGTAACAAAACCTTCCGTTAAGGCCTTTTGAGAAGCTGAGTGTTTGAAGTACTTTGAAAAGGGCTAAAGAGATAATTTTTCACAGGGGGCCTCTAAATAGGGCATAGATCAATAATCTGAAATAGGGAACCTTCACCCACCCAGAACTTTTTTTCAATAAATGTCAACTTTCACACATAATGCTGTTTGGAGCTAAGAATCTGACACCCTTGTGGTGGGGAGGGGCAGAAAATGAAAAAAAATTGAAAAAAATGTAGTTGGCGTTCTGAAACTTTGAGAGTGTGTTGCTTAACGTCTGTGGAACCCCCTTGCAAAATATGGGGACCCTGCAACCTTCGACAAGGTCAAAACGGAGGTCAGAGGTCACATTCGCAATGCCGACAGTACCCTTGACGGCACAAAGGAAGGTCCGACCGCTTTGAGCTTGCTCTCATTAGAACCGGCTCGAAAAGTACATGCAGATTGATGCCTCTGCTGCTCCTAAGGTCAAAGGTTACGGCTTGAAATGTAACAAAGATCCAAAGGTCAAAGGTCACCTGTGCATGATATAGCCTACTGTTTTTGCCACTTAGGAAGGTCCGACTGCTTTGAGCTTGATGTCATTTTAACCGTCTCGGAGAGCAGATGCAGATTCATGCCTCAGGTGCAACAAAATGTGAAAGGTTATGGCTTAAATGTAACAAAACCTTCCGTTAAGGCCTTTTGAGATGCTGTAGTGCTGCATGAGTGTTTAAAGTACTTTGAAAAGGGCTAAAGAGATACTTTTTTGACAGGGGACTCTAAATAGGGCCTAGATCGGGAATCTGAAATATGGGAAACCTAACCCACACAGAACTTTTTTTTGATAAAATGACAAACTTTTCTCACACAATGCAGTTTAGCATCTGACACCCTTGTGGGTGGAGGAGGGGAGGAAAATGAAAAAAAATTGAAAAAATGTAGTTGGCTTTCTGAAACTTCAGAGTGTGTTTGCTTAACGTCTGTGGAACCCCGCTTGCAAAATATGGGGACCCTGCGACCTTCAACAAGGTCAAAACTGTGGTCAGAGGTCACATTTTCATGCTTCACGGTGCCCTTTATGGCACAAAGGAAGGTCCGACTGCTTTGAGCTTGCTCTCATTAGAACCGGCTCGAAAAGTACATGCAGATTGATGCCTCTGCTGCTCCTAAGGTTAAAGGTTACGGCTTGAAATGTAACAAAACCTTCCGTTAAGGCCTTTTGAGAAGCTGAGTGTTTGAAGTACTTTGAAAAGGGCTAAAGAGATAATTTTTTCACAGGGGGCCTCTAAATAGAGCATAGATCAATAATCTGAAATATGGGCACCTTCACCCACCCAGAACTTTTTTTCAATAAAATGTCAAACTTTCACACATAATGCTGTTTGGAGCTAAGAATCTGACACCCTTGTGGTGGGGAGGGGCAGAGAAATGAAAAAAATTGAAAAAATGTAGTTGGCGTTCTGAAACTTTCAGAGTCTGTTGCTTAACGTCTGTGGAACCCCCTTGCAAAATATGGGGACCCTGCGACCTTCGACAAGGTCAAAACGGAGGTCAGAGGTCACATTCGCAATGCCGACAGTACCCTTGACGGCACAAAGGAAGGTCCGACCGCTTTGAGCTTGATGTCATTTAACCGTCTCGGAGAGCAGATGCAGGATTCATGCCTCTGGTGCAACAAAATGTGAAAGGTTATGGCTTAAAATGTAACAAAACCTTCCGTTAAGGCCTTTTGAGATGCCTGTAGTGCTGCATGAGTGTTTAAAGTACTTTGAAAAGGGCTAAAGAGATAATTTTTTGACAGGGGGACTCTAAATAGGGCCTAGATCAGGAATCTGAAATATGGGAAACCTGACCCACACAGAACTTTTTTTTGATAAAATGACAAACTTTCTCACACAATGCAGCTTAGCATCTGACAGGCTTGTGGTGGGGGAGGGGCAGAAAATGAAAAAAATTGAAAAAATGTAGTTGGCGTTCTGAAACTTTCAGAGTGTGTTGCTTAACGTCTGTGAAACCCCCTTGCAAAATATGGGGACCCTGCGACCTTCGACAAGGTCAAAACGGAGGTCAGAGGTCACATTCGCAATGCCGACAGTACCCTTGACGGCACAAAGGAAGGTCCGACCGCTTTGAGCTTGATGTCATTTTAACCGTCTCGGAGAGAAGATGCAGATTCATGCCTCTGGTGCAACAAAATGTGAAAGGTTATGGCTTAAAATGTAACAAAACCTTCCGTTAAGGCCTTTGAGATGCTGTAGTGCTGCATGAGTGTTTAAAGTACTTTGAAAAGGGCTAAAGAGATAATTTTTTGACAGGGGGACTCTAAATAGGGCCTAGATCAGGAATCTGAAATATGGGAAACCTGACCCACCCAGAACTTTTTTTCAATAAAATGTCAAACTTTCTCACATAATGCTGTCTGGAGCTAAGAATCTGACAGGCTTGTGGTGGCAGAGGGGAAGAAAATTAAAAAAATTCAAAAAATGTGCTTGGCACTCTGAGCCTTTGAGAGTATGTTGTTGCACTTGTGTGGAACCCGCTTGCAAAATGTGACCGTGTACAGTACTAAGAGCCATTTCATTATATTCCCCTCCCCCACCACGAGCCTGTCAGATTCTAAGCAGTGCAGTTGCAGTGATATAAGGGTTGCTCATTGATCGCGAGTTCGAATCCATGCTGTGGCATGCATGCAACATTTTTTACATTTAGTCAAGAGAGAATTATATGTGGAAAGTTGTCTTCTCAGACATATTTGAAGTTGATTATTGTATAGTTATAGTTGTTTTTCACACGCTGGGAGTACTTCCATTCGCTACGTCTTGGTCTGTAGATGTGATTTGATGTGTCGTTTGTACATTTTGATGGCGGAAAAGATAATGTTCCG